>NW_011887901.1:25971-54393 GCF_000806365.1 Fopius arisanus | reverse complement strand
CGTAATGTACAAACGATTTCCTTCGGAAAACACCCCTAATTTGGTTTTATTGATCAATTTTTAATTTGTTGTCGGCTAAGATCATGCCGAAATTTAATTAATTTTTTTTAATTAATCCGTTGATGTACAAACAAAAATTTTATAGGTACAATCATGTACTAACGATGTACAATCGAGTACATAATTGCGTTTTTCGAATTACTGACTTTTGTCGGGTAAGTACCCGGGGGTCATATATAGAGATCAGTGCTATGCCCCCACTACGCCGACACTGAGGCAGTACTGTAGGACAAGCAGCGCCTTAGAATAGTAGCTTGAGTACCACAGTGCCCTTGACTGCGCATGGGCGTCACCCGATGAAGGGTGATCACCACTGATCTCTATATAACTGGATAGACTATCGTGTATACCCCTGGTGAGGCCGATTTGAAAGTCAATCAGCGCCTCCGAATAGTAGTCCGGGAACTAAAGTTCTATCAAGTGCGCATGCTCAGCGCAGTTTTCAGTGGAAGGGGAGCAGCATGTTTATCCGTGATCACCACTGATCTCTATATAACTCTATATAGAGAGCAGTGGTGATCACCCTCCATTGGGTGATGCGCATGCGCAGTCAAGGGCACGGTAGTACTCGAGCTACTATTCTGAGGCGCTGCTTGTCCTACAGTACTGCCTCAGTGTCAGCGTAGTGGGGGTATACACGATAGTCTATCCAGTTATATAGAGATCAGTGGTGATCACGGATAAACATGCTTCTCCCCTTCCACTGACAACTGCGCTGAGCATGCGCACTTGATAGAACTTTAGTTCCCGGACTACTATTCGAAGGCGCTGATTGACTTTCAAATCGGCCTCACCAAGGGAATACGCGATAGTCTATCCAGTTATATAGAGATCAGTGGCTTGGTGTTGTTCAGATAAGAGAATAGGTAGGTGGGTAAGCCAACAGGCGCTAAAGTTTGATACCCGTGTTTTTCATGAAGTCTTGGAGAATAAAAGGGATATGAGAGAAAAACGAAGACGCGACAGATCCACAGTAGGAAAAAAGGAGAGAGGGGTAGCATGCGTGGAGGACCATCAGCTCCAACCACTGATCTCTATATAACTGGATAGACTATCGCGTATACCCCTGGTGAGGCCGATTTGAAAGTCAATCAGCGCCTCCGAATAGTAGTCCCGGAACTAAAGTTCTATCAAGTGCGCATGCTCAGCGCAGTTGTCAGTGGAAGGGGAGAATGTTGAAAGAAATGAAATGAAAGAGATGTTTATCCGTGATCACCCTCCATTGGGCGATGCGCATGCGCAGTCAAAGGCACTGTAGTACTCGAGCTACTATTCTGAGGCGCTGCTTGTCCTACAGTACTGCCTCAGTGTCGGCGTAGTGGGGGCATAGGGATAGTCTATCCAGTTATATAGAGATCAGTGGCTCCAACGGAATGAGCCATGAGTGTCATGGGGAGGGGGGGCAGCACGGTAGGTAACTCAATAATCCTAAAAACTTAACAACCAGATCAAGCCCGACAATAGATGCAATTTTCTCAAGATATTTAAATAATTTACAATCACGAGTTTTCATTTCATATTTTTCATACCACAAACTGATTGTATCTTTTCTTGAACCTGAGAGTATGGAAATGAATGAATAGATTTTTTTATAAATGGAGGAGAAAACATCAACTAACATTTTTCATTTACCTAACATCATTAACAATTATAGAATAATGAATAGTGAATAATGAATTCTGTTATCGGGGAAATATTTCTATCTCATAAAACTTGCTAACTAGGATGAGTATTTTCATTCCAAGTGCCACCCAGATCCATAAAGTTTCACTTCTATCGCCTAGCTTTCTAGTTTTTGTCTTTCTTTTGGTTGATTATTATTGGTTTTTAATCGACTTTATAAAAACAATATTCATACTTTCAATAGATTTCTTAAAGAAGAAATATTGTTTGGAAAACAATTATTAAATATAATCATCCTGTTAATAGACGTGACATCACATGCATTGTCAAACTTTTCATTTCTATATTTCCCTATCTCGATGCCAAATTAAAACGCACACACTTCTCACAATCAAAAACATTATCAGCATCCTTAAATCTTCGGAGATATTCAACACATAATTTATTGAGGTGACCAATACAGATCGGTCCAGTATTTTTTTCCTGTAAAATCGCCCTAAAAATATGTTTTTCACGTATTCGGACTTTTTTTCAGGACAAAAAATGAAAGTAATATAGTCTTTGAAATTCAATAGTTAACGATAAAATTGAAAGTGGCATGATCGTGAACTTGACATAAGGAAAACTGAATTGGCCCATTTTGATTACCGCTAACATTTTCGCTGATTTTTATAAATAATTTCAAGTTGTTGAGAAAATTTTTTAAAAATCCCCTCTACATCTTATCGAGATTTCATGTTCAAGAAAGATTCCTTTTGCCAAAAGGAAGGCAAATTTGAAATTTTCCGGACCAGCTTGAGTGACTTGAACAAATGAATGCAAATGGTAGTGGTGATGAAAATTTGAACAATTATTGACGATGAAATTTTTCCCTCTCAAGTTCACGAGCATCCCGCGTTTCTTCCCATCGATGAATGTTGAATCTAAACCATCATCTTTTAATTTTATTTTTTTTATTTAGAAAGAAAAAATCCAAACAGGTGCATAAAAACTCAAACCATTTTGCTCTCACATTTCAAGCACGCGCATGCGTCATCTTCCGATGTTACCTCCATCACACGAATATACAACCCTTGTAATACTCATAATTATGAACGATTTATTTGATAACTATTATCAAATATTTAATGGAAAAGGGGACGTAACACATGTAAATTTCACTAACTGTTCATTTATGTTATGCAGTCTTGGCGGGAAATGTAGTATTAAATAATCCGTACGAAGTCACGATAATTTTGGTAGTTGAGTAGGAGGGGGAGGGGGAAGGGGTGATGAGTGGTTAATTGATGGAATGTCCTGAAAAAGGGGCGAAAATGTGGTCGAATAATAAACTGCATTATTACTTCAATGCATACGCTGGCTTGATATGTCGGTGAATTTCTGGATGTGCAGTCTGCCTGAAGAAATAACTGTTGATGTTCACACAATTGTAATCTTCCAAATTAGTAACTTGGTAGCAATGGCTAAACACTTGCTCCACATATTGCAGTTTTTCTAAACCATTCACACAAATTTTCCAAGTATTCTTCAAAAAATTGTGCAAAAATTTGTCAATATTATTGTGATCACAGTCACCAGCACTCCATAAAATTCCATGATGATTTAGAGGAAGCCATCTGTTGGTCACAGCATCCCGCATCGCCAGATCACTCCAGGCACACGTCTGGTGACTGTTGCGCGGCCACCGCACTCAATTCTTTGACAATAAACTTTCTTTGTCTTCGGAATCCTTGCAAATCAATGATGAATGCCATATTTTTGTCGTTGTTGTTGTTCAGATAAAGATTGAATCATTTCTGACAGCTAAAATTTTTTTGTTCAGAGCAGAGGTATGTATCCCTTCGTCTAGACTAGTACTTATTCATTGGCCATGTCTCCGCCCCATCCTCATCCGATGTTTTTTCTTCTTATCGCTTACACTTTACCGTTAAAAAATGTGCTGAGAACGTCAACGACCATCGCTTCCATCTCCTCCAGGGTCTCGATATCAGCACTATCTCCTCCCTCATTGTGTGATCCACATTCAGGAGAAGTCCCACCCTCACATGACTTGCAATCTGGAGATGTTCCACACTCACTTCCTTCAGCTGCAGGCCCTTGCATGAATATATAAAAATCGTTGTTTTTCACAAGGATTATACGAACTCCAACGAGTGAGAGCTAGACTGCAATGAGACCATCAAATTGTAGAATAGCGTATGGCTTATATGGGTAATATATGTAGGTACCGGTAGTCGCATCAACCATTCTAGAGATATGAGATTTTCCAAAAGGCGCTTGTTCGATGGACTAATGTCTCCAGCTGCTGCAGCAGCCTCAAATGATGAATAATACTCGTCCCACATCTCAAATTGATTATTGTTTGAACATTTTGAACGATAGTTTTCGAAAGAATTTTTATTTTTAACAATCTTTAACTTGACTATTCAAGGACAATGATATCTCATATGAACGGTATTCAGGAGTCAACTGATGAGAATTCACGAAGATGTTTATATTCGAGCTGCAATGTTGATTGAGAGGTGGAGGAGAGGGAGGTATGGGTTTCAACGAAATTGTACACAAATACATCCATACTTGATTCTTATTCAATAATATACAGTGACTTCAAGTGTATTAGCAACGGTGATAGAGGCACAGAGAGCATTTAGCTATTGGTGGGGGGAATTAAGCGATGAAGCCGACGTTGCAGACGAATATATACGGCAATAACGTATGCCAGCGATAATTGGATCCTTCTTTATCACCGCTGTGAACTTGTCCCAAGCCGCATCCGCCGTGTCCTTGGCAATGGTTTTCATGAAATGCTTTGAGCGGAATGCGATTTCCTGGCTTGTCAGTGCATTCTATGCAAAGTTTCGCATTACTTTTTTCAGCGATTTCTCTAGAAACCCGGCGTGGTACTTGGTAAACCATTTTTTCAAACGTTGTGTATGTTCAAGAGCGCAATTGTATTGGGTAGGACTTCCATCAGAGAGACTATGATGGTAGACAGACTTGCAAACACTCCCCTTCTAGAGGCTCCATATCAGCGTAGCCAAAGTCATTAAAATCTTCAATTGGCAGTTCAGTCTTCAGAATTTGCTACAGCCAGTTCTTCTTCTCCACGTCTTGGACGTAAATATGTGAAACATTTTTCATAATATTATTTGAAAATTCACTCAATGCCTTATATTTGATATTTCCAGGAGTGTCCCAATGCAGTCCATGATAGTAACGTGACAACCACTGGTTCAGATCTTTGTACTTGTGAAGCAACTCATGCCATTTATGTGGTGGATCCACTAAAACTGCCTCATGCGTGAACTTTTGATCACCATGAAATTCTAGCACGGAAATTGCAAATTCTTTTACAATAAAGTCGTTTCCAACATTTTTGAACCCCTCAATATCAATGACAAGTGCCATATTACACGAGTACTGTGGTTATCTGTCAATCCTCTAGCGAGCAACTATAACCGACTAGCTTATGTGTGTGGATGGTATGATCATCTTCAGAATGATGGAGGAAGTGGGCGGATGGCAACTTGCTCACGTTTTCATAATATCAGTTTTAAAAAATATCTATATGATTTTATAGTTGCTCGATACCGAGAAACAGCAGAAACCGTTGAAAAATTCGAGAATAATTTTTTTCATTCGAGAATAATTTTTTTCATATAATTGAACTCTGCCTGCCCAGTCACGTACTTAATATTAATGCAATATTCATTAAAATGGACTGGTGCTGACATTTTCCACGTTCTCCAGCTGCATGATGAAAAAATATGATTGGAAGGGGAGAGGGGGATTTCTCGCTGGGTAAATGAGATCCTTATAGCTTATAAGGAATCTTCTTCCCAGTGCAGAGCCCATTTTGATTCTGTGACGTGAGTGTTAAAGTGCTCTGCCTTTGTGATGTCTGTTAATGCCAACCAACCAACAACAACAACAACAAGTAGTAGGATTTCAACTTGTAAAGTGACCACAATGCGTCAATTTATTCAAAAGTTGAAACTTCGGAGAGGATGAAGCGAGATATGCAACTGGATGCAATTGAGTCCATCACCTTGTTAGCTAAAGAATTAGAGACTGACAGTTTTGCCGCCAGTGATAATGATGCTTAGGTTGCTTCTACCCAATCAGGACCGGACCTCATCTCACCTGATGTCGGGGAATAGGTGGATGATTCCCCAGAGAGTCCAAAACCAGAATCTCCAGACAGTCCAGCACCTGAGGAGAAAAGCTTGGGTGGCCCTCTAAACTGATCAGTAGACTCAATGAACATTAATCCACCCATCACCTGCCTCGAGAATCCAGCAATACCCATTATCCGGGAGGTAACATCAACAACAACAACAACACCTGGAAATGCTGAGATTGCATTACATGGTTCAGCGGAGACTAGAGAGCCATTCATTAGAGTGGGGGAAGCTGTCTGTTCATCAGCTGGTGATGATTCAGATGATGTGGAACCTGTCCGAATTTTCGTGCCCGAAGAATGGGAAGGTGTGACATACGAAAGGGAGCAAGAATACGCAGCCCTCGGAAAACAACTCAAAACGACAAATTGTTAGGCGCGAGGAAGTTTTTAATACAACGGCCGAAATTCCAAATAAACGAATAATAATAAGGACAGTCGCCGACCAGTCGGTATATCAACCGCGAAGGCGGCTGAGTTCGAATACTGTCCTCAGACTCTGAAATGCCTAGGTTATTTTAGCTCAAAAATAATTTCAATAACTGCGGGGTAACAAAATTAATTTAATAAAATTAAATATTATCTGAACAAAATAAAATATTTCAAAAACCCCGACTTACTCTCAACTTATAGGATCACGCTGTGCTTAATAACAAGAAAATAAATTAAGTCACGAAGACGCAAACAATTATTTAACAAATAAATTCCCTAACCACAGATCAAATTACAAAACCACTAGTTGAAAAAAATACATCAAAATAAGTCACATGCTAAGTCAAGATTCTAATGAGTCGGAAAAACAGCTAGTAATTTGCCAAGTCAGAGTCTACATGATAACGGAATCTACATTTAACGCACGGGACGCGTGTCCACTAAACCGTCAAGAGAGAGTATTCATCGACTGAGAGGGGGATTGCGTCGAGAGAACGAAAACAAATGCCGAAAGTAACCGAAAGGGTTACCGGCAAAACATAAAACTAGAGTGCCGACAGACACTGCAAACCCACTCCTCACTCGTTTTAATACTAAAAATTCAAATAATTAGACATGATATTAAATTCAAAATTATAAGTGACTTCACAGGCCACGAAAAATATTAAGTTCACATCTCGAGGGAACAATACATCAATGACCTGGAAATTGCAACATCTCAAATACAAATAAAAATCGATATTTCACGCGACGATAAGACAATTCAATAAATAGGAAGGACAAGAGTCGTTATGAAAATCAGTGAAAACCACAGAACTTTGAGATAGGGAAAAACTCCGGGAATTAACAACGAGTTAGCAAAATAAAATTAGCAAAATCTATAAAATCTCTACGGAATGACATTAGACAAACTAGAGATCTGAATAGTCGAAAATGGCGTCAAATGCCACGGACAATAAGTCCTCTAACAAAAATCAAAGTAATAGAATAAAAATAAATAATTGTATACAATTCAAATTTGACTCTAACGTTAACAAACACTTCTTAATGAATTTTATCCCCGGCTCACTGACAATCCAGTCCAAAATTCTCCAAAAATATAGAAAAATTAAGTAAAAGATAAGTTCGATAGATAGTCCATCCGGGTTTTACATTTAATAATTACGCAGATATCGTCAGGATTTTGTCGGAAAAATGGTATTTCGCAGAAATAAAAACTATTGTTGCTCTCACCTTCATCTTTGCACTCGAAACGGACTAAAAACTACATTTTCGAACTGCTTCAGTTACATGGAGATGAAACAAGCAGTTTGCCGTTCCTAGCCGTAGAAGACATATGATTGTTACTTCACATGTTATTTATTTATTTTTTTAATTTTATTTTGCCATCAATTTCATTGATGGTTGGCTTCCGAATGGAGTACCTGTAATCTCTCGAATTTTCATATTTTTGGAATTAAGCCTATCTTCAATATGAAACATTATGGTCATAACAGAAAACTTTGTGCCAAATTTCAAGCTGATGGTTCGATTTTCAGAATCAGAGAACGCTTAACACAAATTTTTCCGAAAAACATGAGCCAAACCTTTCAACATAATATTTTCATTAAATTATTTCAACATCATCATGTAGTCATCATTATCTTTTATTAAAATTTTAATTTTTATAATAATTATTGACTTTTGTCCATACGTTAATTTTTTTATGGTAGTTTCTATGGTAGGATTTCAAATAAGCGGACTTACTCGATCACCTGCACAATGCACATACACATTTTTTTTACAGAATTGGATAATCTAACATTCGGAAATGTTAACGCTCCTGTTCAGGAAAAGATCATCGCAATATTTAACTCTCCTCTTGAATGAACCATTGAAACTCCTGAATAAACCATTTAATCCTGCCTATCTTCAATATGAAACATTGTGGTCATAACAGAAAAATTTCTACCAAATTTCAAGTTGATAGGTTGATTTTTAAAAATCAGGGAGGGCTTACGACGAATTTTTCCGAAAAACATGAAAATGGAAATGTCTTCATATTTTTCTTCAAACACGTACATCTGTTTGGTTCATTTAAATAGGGCACAATGTACCGAATATTTCGAAAAAAAACAAAAATAAAATCAGTTGTGTCATTCTTGAGATATTTGAGAAAATCGTTTCAGATACAAAGTTGAATATCTTCTGAACGAATCATCCGATTTAGCCCAAGTGCAATACCAAACATCGCAGTCATAAGAGGAATCTTTCTGCCAAACTTCAAGTTGATAGATTGATTTTTAACAATGAGAGAGGGTGTAGTTCGCATTTTTTTGAAAAAAATGAAAATTGAAATATCGCGAAAACTTTGTAAGAACATATATATATATATATTCTGACTGATCCATATAGAGCACATTGGGACGAACATTTCAAAAGAATGAAAAATGTAAACGGTTGGATTAATTTCTACATCTTTTCCAGGCAAAATTAGAGAATCGCAAAATCGAACGATTACAATGCTTCCGTTCGGAAGCAAAAAGGGGAAACTTAAATTTAGGTGATTGCAAAAAAAGAAAAATCCATAGGTGATAATCATTTATTGCAGTCTCTATGTTTTCCAGGTTATTTTTAGAGTTGTAGGTTGAATACTCAGTTTTCATTGCTGTTCGATATTGTTGAAGAGGCACGGGTTGAACTCACCCTGGAGAAAAGTGATCTCCAGACGTTTGGCAGCAGCAGCATCGCGGTATGTCTCCAGCTTGAATGGATCCTGCTGGAAGGCGCTCGACAGTCGTGGTGTTAGATACACGATGCACTCATCGTTCAAAGCGACAACCACTTTGGAACCAAATTTAGTCGAAATCACCTTCAGATCGGTGACTAGATACTTCTGGTTGAGTGACAACTCCGTTCGATGTTTGATTGGCAGGGAATTCCCAAGACTTGCAATTTCGTTGATGTCATCGAGATCTAGAGCTTGATTCGCTATCTTACTTACTACACTTATAGATTGGAGACTGAATGATGAATCAGCCGATTCACTCCAACTACTTATAGGCTCTTCGCAAGCGGAGGGGCAATGCAATTATCAGTGATAATTTTAATAGAAAAACTATTCTGAGAAAAGTGGGAAATCGACATTCAACGGTTGAATTTTTCGTCGAAACGTTGCGGCTTTCCTAGTTCTGAGAAATTGATGAATGAATCGATCCAGCCGAAAAATTCTTCGCAGAAACTCCGCCGCTTGCGATGTCTAGGAATTGAGGAGAGACTGCAATAAATCGAACCAACTGAAACTTTATGACTCATTGAACCATTAACGGGTAATAATGACATGAATTGATCTGAATTTACTGTAGGTTGTTAGTCTCATTTCAAGATCGAACGCAGCAGCTTTGTGCGCTGTTCCAGAATAATTGAAATCTTCCAACAGGCCGATCAGAATACACAATTTCAAGACATTCAACGATGGATTTGATCGATGTGTTTACTATATTAAATTTTATACTCGAGTTTTGAAAAGACGAGATAATCTATCAGTTGGTGAAAAAAATAAAATTCTCTCTACGTTTGCCAGGATTCAGAGATATCAAGAGAGATTCACAAATAGACAACATCGAGCTACCCGCGTGCAGGTGCCATCACATAGCAGAGAAGAAGAAGCGCTTACACATCGTCTCCGCTGGAGAGATGGGCCGTCAGCTTTTCATAGCCGTATTCGCACGGGCATTGTAATCAATCTCCCACATAAGGATCAAGCTTCCTTTGTTCGAATGGGCATGTTGCAGCCGATGTTCAACCGATTTATCACTTTGCATGGATAAGATTTCTCGAGGCTTGTGAGCGCGTAAATCTCCCATTTTGCACAAAACAGCAGCCAAAGTGTGCCATATATGTGAGGGACCATTTATTTCGACAAACATTAAGCATCGAGATGATTGCCACTTCACAGGTAACTATCGCGGAGCTGCGTATAGTGGATGCAATGTAAATTATAAAAATTTACATGAAATACCAGTGATTTTTCACAATCTTTCGGGGGATCATGCTCATTTTAAAATTTTGGATTTGGTGATGGAGTGCAATGGATCTATCGAGTTACTGCCTCTAACAAAAGAAAAGTACATTTCATTCAAGAAATCTATTTCACAAACAAAAGTAAACGTAGGATTTATTGATTGATTTAGATTTATGGCTAGTAGTCTGGAAAAATGGGCCTCCTGCTTCACTAATGAAGATAAAACAATTACACGAGCACATTGCACCCCTGAGCAATTCCATTTACTAATACGAACAGGTGTTTTTCAATATGAATTTTTGGATGGTTGAGATAAATTGAATGATTTATTTTGGAGGTCGAATATCCTAGAGAGCTGCATGATGTACACAAGGACTTGCCGCAATGTCCTGAGCATTTTATTCCACCGAATCGCCAGAATACTAAGTTCATGACAATACTCTATGATAAAAGAGGCGATATAATTCATTATTGAAATTTGTAGCAAAAAGCCTTGGTATGCAATTAACGAAGATCCACCGAATCTTAATATTCAAGCAAGCAGCATAGCTCAAGCCTTACATCGACTTAAATACAGAGATGCGAGCAAAATCGGCAAATGAATTTGAAAGAAACTTTTTCAAGTTAATGAAGAATGCGGTGATTGAAAAAACGATGGAAAATGTGAGAAAGCACATAGATGTTAAGTTGCTCACCAAGTGGGCTGGAAGATTTTGCGCGAGAGCCTACGTTGCCCAACCAAACTTCCACAGTAGTCTAATTTTCGATTATATAATGACGATCATTGAGTTGAAGCTAGTTGAAATTCGATTCAATAAACATATTTACATTCGATTTGCCATCTTGGACTTGTCCAAAATTTGCATCTACGATTTCTACTATAATTATGTGGCACGTGAGTTTGGAGAGCGATCTAAATTAATGTACACAGACACAGACAGCCTTTTATATCAGTTCGAAGTTCCCGAAATTTATGACTTCATCAAAAGAGATATTTAAAAATTTGACACTTCCGACCACCCAGCAGAGAATGTTTATCAAATACCAAGAGTCAATAAAAAAAGTATAGGTCTAATGAGGGATAAATGTCATGGTGAAATTATGACTGATTTTGGGAACCTGCGCGCCAAGCTTTATACTTTCAAGGTGTTGTGTGATGGGCGAGAGAAAAAATGAGCCAAGCGTGTGAAAGGCGTAACACTGATAACAATTACTTTTGAAGACTGTAAAAATCGTCTCTTTCAGCAGACGAAACTAATGAAATCTCAGTATTTGATTCAAAGTCAAAAACATCGAGTTTACACAGTAACACAGAACAAGTTAGCACTGAGCTAGGATTATGATACGAGAATAATTTTGCTTGATTCAGCAAACAATCTACCTCATGGGTTACACTGAATAAAGGACACAAATTTTTCCAAATAATATTTTTCTTCATCTTTATTATAAAATTACACGTGATTAGAGTTTATCCAACTGTTGTGAGTAGTATCAAATGTCAACCACTTTACGGATTCTTTTTCCCCCTCCTCTTCAGCACCTTCTCAACGAGAAACACATCTGGATACATGACGTGACTCAACTCCTCTTGGTAGAAGCCACCTTCGATTGCTTCATCTTTCCCATCAACCAGTTTGTATGTTACGGGATTGGTATTTTGCACTTTCTTATTTGTCAATATTTCGGTTGTCCAGTTGTGGGTATGTCCTTCGTCCAATACAGTTTTGTACTTGCTGATTCGCACTTTATCGCCTACTTTGAATTTAATTTTCCAAACATCGACACTCACGATGAAAATGAGATGATTCCCGCGACTGTAAACTTTAATATATAATTCAAGCTTCACATAGTTCTTTAATAATGGAGAGGATTTCGTGGGAATGATCGGGATTACCGGCAACTTGAGATGCCATGAGCAAGCGAACTCTATCCACCAATTCGTTGGAATTATCCCAATAAATATAATCCAATTTCCTGGACATTGTCCTTGGAGCCACCATAAATTCCGGCAGTAATCCTTTACCACTCTTTTCGTAGGGCCTCATTAGAAATTCAATAATATTTAGAAATTTTTCCATTGGATTTTTGCATCTCACGCCCTTGTTTAGACCGTAGTACAATCGATGTGCATTCGTACTGCGCAGAATTTCACCATTGTTCATTTGATCTGTTGATGTCACATTTGCTGTTTCTGGATCTCTATGGAATATCAGGGATGCCAAACCGGGAGTTAAGCGAAGCTGCTTGTCATCAATAGTCATTCTATCTCCATTGAAGATCACCTCAGCATTTCCCATTTTCCATTGGTCATCCACTCTTCGAACCCCAAATTGTCTATCCAAATGTCTTTTTGCTTTTGTGATGAACATGTTGAAATACAACTGCAGGACATTCCCAACATCAGATTGAGCGGATGATTCATCAGCTGCGTCCATGAGTACTGAGGCAATCGCATTGTTGGAATCGTTGACTATTTGACGGTTGAGGAGTACTTGTTCTAGTTTCCTGTTTATAATCGTCCATTCCCTGCTCCTCCTTCTCTTTTTTCACAATAAAATTTTCATTTCTTTTTTTCTTCGTTTTCGTCTGCATTTTGCCTTGATCAATCAATTTTTCAAGAGGAGTAATTACAGGTTTCAAGGCCTCATGCGTAGCTCATGTGTAGCTCTTTCCGCCATATCCTTGTCCATTTGTAGAGTTTGATACTTTCAACAAATTGCTTGGCTTGCCTCAGCAATATGATGCAATACGTCGAACTCTTCTCGCGAGACCGTTGGTAGCATGTTGAAAGTGTTACGTTCAATTCAATACTGTCTCGAGCGCCAATCATCAGCTTGTTTTTATACATACAAAACAATCAAACCCTCGTCAATAGCGTCCCTCATAAAATTCGCAGTCTTTGTTGATGATGATAAACCCATGTCTATCATTATTTCAACAAGCAGAACACAAATTTTTGAACCCTGGGTATGGCATGTGTCTATTAACATGATCCTGATAAATGTCAAATTCATTTCATCCTGACGAAAGTGAATGAATAAATTTGTATTATCGCGTATTAGGAGTTTTGGAATACGTGCATAGGTCTGACAAAGATAGAAGTTTTTTGTTTTACACTTTGAAGGCGATCCATGCAAAAAAAATGCGTGCATATTATCCGGTTTCTCACACGCGACATCATCAAATATTATGAGAGAATTTGGATGAGTTGCCTCAGGTCTGACCACCTCTTCGTGATCATTGAATGGAAAGTAGCCAATAACTTTCACTGTTACAAATACATTTTTTAAAAACTGATATTTCGGCTGATTTAAAGACTTGGAATAAACGTAGAAACGTATAAACGTAGAAATTTTGAAATCTCAGTCCGTAGGGAATGGTAATGAGAGCGAAGAGGGTATTCGTCTTGCCACAGTTTGAAGGTCCACAGATAATGGCACGTACACTATTATGTAATAGTGGGCGGTGACGATTTGTTTGCTTATGCATCTTTTTCTCGGTAATTTGTCGAAATTCATCACTGGTAGTTTCGAACTTTGCTGCTTAAACTCCATCTTGACAGGTGCTATCAAGCTCCATAAAGACACATCTATAGACATGCACTTCAGATGTGCAGGATCATGATGGTGTGCAAACGTGTGAGAACGCAGAAGGGTAAAAGAATTATCCACAATATCATCAATAAATTACACGTTGAATTACATATACCAGGCTACCAGTATTGTGGACCACGAACCAAGTTGGCTAGACGATTAGCACAGGGCGATCCTGGGATAAATCCATTGCATCTATATTAACCATTGGATAAAGCGTGTAAGAAGCACGATACAGTATATACGAAAAATAGAGAGAATTCGCCAGCTAGACACAACACTGATGAAATTCTGGGGGATAAGGCTCTGCACCGGGTTTTGCGAAAGACGCTAGTCTTGGTGAGAAGGTCGCTGCTGGGAGTGTTAGTAACCTCATGAAGATGAAACATAAATTCGGTATGGGGTTAAACATTAGTGTTGGTGCGAACAAAAAGAGAAAAACTGGCAGCCGTACTACTGATGGTGGGAAGAAAAATCGAGGAGAAAGTGTGAAGAAGAAGATACTACTGCGACAGATTATATGAGCTGCCAGAGGCTCCGTGCAGCCTGGACCCGATGCTGTGAAGAATGCACTGAAAGGTGCACGTGAAGCAGTTAAAAATGCTGAAGGGAGGGAAAAAATAAAGCCTGTGCTCCGAGTTCTCCCCATCCCAGCTGAAATTGGTGGAATTTTACCAGCATTTTTAATTCCACTATTTTCCGGACTCAGTGCAACAAGTGCTCTACCAGGCGGAGCTGCTGGTATAGCAAAAGCTATCAAGACTTCTAAACACACCAGAACCGAATTGAAAGAGTGTAGACGTCACAACCGCACCATGGAATCTATCGCTCCAGACAAGGGAATATACTTAAAACCCTATAAGTCTGGTTTGGGTTTCCATATGAATCCAAAAAACTTGTAAAACTACCGCAGCGAGCTTTCACTGATTGCGATTTGACGAAGTATGCCAGCATCATGAAAATTCCAGATTTTCGCTGAGTTTGTATGAGAAATACGCATGAAATGTGAATCAGCTATAGTCAATCTTGATGATAAAAATGGCCTCGACACTCATTGGGTTGTATATAAAAAGACGAATCATGAAGTCATCTACTTTGACAGCTGTGGCAATTTGGGTTCACCTCAAGAATTGATTAATTATTTCGGTGATGGTAGTGTTGTGAAATATAATCTAAAAAATTATCAATACTATGGTACTATCATCTGTGGACATTTATGAATGAAATTTCTTGCTGGTGAATTGATATAAAGCTACAAAACGATCATAATTATATCAGTTGACCGTTGGCTATCATGAGGTATTCATTTCGCCCCTGCCGGGCCGCTCTTCTGTACTAGAGGCATACTATTTTCAACCCATTACATTATCACCGGGGAAGTTGTATAGTGTGAGGCTTGTCCAATTCCTCACCTACAATTCCATTTCTAATATCGACGAAGGATGTGATGAATTTTACATTACATTTTACATTCTACAAAAAGACGGATTGGTGATAAAATTGACTATACCAACAGGAAGCTATGAAATTACTGACATTGAAAATTTTTTGAAAGATCAATTATCCGTGCATGAAATCCCCTTCACTTTACGGCAAATGATCAGACTCTCATTGCGGTGATTAAAGTACCCAAGGATGTGGTGATGAATTTCAAGCCATTGGACTCCATTGGACAAGTGGACTTGGACTGGACATTGGACATTGAACTCCATTGGACAGTTCGAGCATATTCAACATTCTACGAATCTGCCACGCCTCCAAACATCATTTATGAGAACTCTCTACGTATTGAGTGTAATCTAACTGCAGAAGCCTACATTAGCAATCGAAGTGTGCATACAATTCACGAATTCTTCCCAAGCATTCTACCTGGATATAAGACCAATCTGCTCAGGTCATTTGCGTGCCAATCGTGGTGCAGTCAATAGACCATCTGCATTTGAGGATTGTGGATAAAGACGATTGCCATGTGAATTTCCGCGGCGAAGTAATAACAATACGGCTCGATATAAGAGCTTATTGAATAATGGGTATCGTGCTTGAAGGGAGGAAAGTTGGTCGCAGTTATAAATGTGCGGACTCATACCGGCAAGCGAACAGTCGTCTTCGAGTGCATCTCACGAAGCTGACATGGTAGAACATCTAATTCCTGCGGACTCTGGGACTAACGATTCACGGAAAAAAAGGAAGGTGAAGGTTTGCTGTGTTTTCATCGCCAGTTGTTACTGCCATCTACCATGGAAGAGATCTTGAAGATTCAGAAGCGGATAATCTTTGATGAGTCCATCGCTCATTATGAGATTCATTCACATCAACCAATTGCATCTTCCTTCAACAACAATGACGAAATCCGGATTTCCGTACAACACCAGGTTCTTTATGAACTACCAAGCAAGAGGTAATTGCGCATTTGTGGTAGATTGACGACAACCGATAACACACTTGTTGCAAACACACAGCTCGTGAATAATGCCATCTATCATTTATTCGAGGAAGTATGCTATGAATTGAATTCTGCGGAAATTGATAGGTGTAAAAATGTTGGTTTGATGACATTAATGAAAAATTACATCTCTCAGAGTCCTAGCCAAAAATAACTAATGAAAAATGAGGACGGGAAGATTGACAACGAGAAGAATATAACTGATGAGGCAGGATATTTTGAAGCATTAATTCCCTTGAGCGTGATGTTAGGATTCGCTGAAGATTATCAGAGAATTGTAGTGAATGCAAAGCATCAGCTAATCCTAAAACGTTCACACATTGACTTTCATGCTATATTCCAAGCCAATGATGGACCGCAGGCTGAACACTTCTAAATCTGCAAACAATTAAACTTGCCGACACTTGAAAAGTATAGCTTCGCAATCAGATTTCAAAAGACACCGTGATGCCGATGAGCTTTCGCTCTTGAGAATTGTACGAGTATCCTTTGCTGCCGAGCACAACAAAGCATGTCTGGACTGTGAAATGCTTATCGCATTGGGGAAACCGCGTTACGTCACCCTCGGTTTCATAATAACTAAAGAAAATCAGGCTCTGAAAGATGCAAGTGCATTTGATCAATATTTAAGAAATCAAGTTATTCTTGAATTCGCAAAGTTATCCCTATGGAAGTCTGAATTTGGATATTGCACACAACCAATCAGCGCTTCTTTACGATATATATACCAGCTTCCAAGCCTCCTATTACCATACAGAGCCTGAACCACTATTAAGCAGAGCGAACTTCTTGAAAACGGCATCACTTATTGTCACCACTCATTGAAATCCGGACCTGTGGACATTCCTCTGGAGTTTGAATCATCAGAGATCTTCTACTCCAATACCGCAGCCTACTGCTTGATCTTACACGATCGAATTGGTAAATACAGCTTACTCACTGGCAGCGTTAAAAAACTTATTTGAACAAGAAAAATGTAATCGTTCAACAGAATAAATAGATAAGCAAAAATTATTGGAAAAGAAAATCTTTTCCTTTCCCATCAACAACATCATGACCAAGAAACGAGTCTGCCTCGGTTTTCAATGATTCAGACATTATGTTTACACCAAGTTTGAGTTCATGTATAGGCGCTGCTGGACTTTTCTCATACAGACTTGGCCCTCTCTTTCTCTTCCAATCACTGCTCCATGAACTGATCCAATCATGTGGCACAAAATTATCATCCACTCTTAATATCCATTCTTTAATGCAATTCAGAATAACAGCCAGTTTTTTCGTAATGTGGATGGATAATGGTAGGAGTGAGTCATCACGGCAGCATAATTCCTCTCCAAAAACAACACATCACTGATGACACTACAGATATGTTCCGGTGAAACATCGCCGAAATGCTTCACAACTATATCCTCAAAGTCGGGACAGTACGGTCGAATACTATTCAAATAGCGTGTCTTCTGGTGATAGATTCTCCATAATTATAACTGAAGTACTCCTCAAAATATCACGATTTATATCACCTTATCCCCTCCACCACTGCATCGGAACTTTACTCTCGGAAACCATTGTTAATTTCTCAAAAAGATTAGCATTCCCTATTGTAACGGTTAAATTTTTCGAAGAAATTACTTTTTTAGTATACTGTGCCACTAGGGAGTAAAGTATTTTCTGACGAAATATGAGTTTATAAACCGAGCTGAAAGCGAGGGTTATAGTCACATGAGTCAGAAAATACTTTATTTCCGTGAGGCACACGATATTTGATTCTTGTAGGGACTGGAAACTGCGATCTAACCCAGCGAAGCGAGGTTAGAATCATACTTTCCAGTCCTTAGGGGAATAAAATAAATTTTTCTACATGCGAATTTGAATTTCTTCAATCTCCGCACCATCTCAGCTGGTGAGGTGAACAAACTTACACTTGTTCACACGACTCTTTTTATCATCATAGCATGACCCGACGAGGCCACGGCCGATGTTTATATGGCGCGTACGTGCTCACCTGTAAACACGCGCAGCCATGTGACTGAAGTTCAGTTTACGCTTCAATCTCAATACGAGAGAGAAGTATCGAGTTTAAATGATTCCTCAGATTTGGTAAAAAATAAAAAAATTATTCATCTTTCATAATAGTTTCCATTCATAATGATTCAGAAAAAAAAATTAAAAAATCATGAATTAGTTTGCCGTTTTAATTATGATTATTAAGGTACCATAAAAGAAAAAAAAATCCACCGCCAACAGAACGTCTGAAAATTTTTCCAACTATGATTGTCAGCTATGACATATTAGATACTGAATATCACAAATTCGATATTAGACCTTAGACATCACATATTAAATAGTAGACATTAGACATCAGAAATCAGATATTAGACAGTAGACATCACATTGTAGATATTAGATATCAAACATCATATGGTAGATACTTGACATAAGCCATCACATGGTGGATAATATCTACTATAATAATAATAATAATAACTTCCTCCTAATATCTCCATAATAATAGTCTCCCAACACACTTAATATCTCAAGCGGCAGGGCCTCGCGCGCAGTTATTGGACGGGTCTTGGCTACTCGTTAACGAAGTTTCTTCTTCCCTAATTATGGCGAATAATCGGGTCGATCGGGGGCCCTCGGGACATGGTCATCCTTTTTTTTCCTATCTTTCAGCGGGGACAAACGGGGAATGCTATCCTTTTCTTCCGTGGTAACGCAGGTTTTCCGATTTGTCACGTGGGATGCTTCTTTTCCTTAGGTGAGTGCTAGGGTGATAGGAAAAGGGTCGGGGGAGGATTATTCAACGGTGGCGGATATTATAAGTTAAGTTGCCTAACTATAATCTTAACCTGAGGTAATTCACCGTATAGGAACCAGAGGAGGAGGTGCCACAGAGAGGGAGTACCACAAACTTACGCCTCGTCACAATTATTATTGTATTTATTGTTATTGTTACTCATTTATTTTTATTCATTTATTCATTTATTTTTTTGTTTTTCATTTTTATCTTTTATATTTCGTTTTCATTTTTTAGTCCTCCAGGTTTGATTCATTTATAGATTTAAATAATTCGTGGAGTTTATAATCACGACAGAATCGAACAATCTCATATTTATTTAATAAATATTGTTTATAAATTATTGTTATTTTTGCTTATTTTATTATTTCTGACTCATATCGGTTTCGCTTTTTACATTGCCTCCTTGTTTTTCCAACTTTGTTCGAGTGGGTCCTTTCTCCCCCTTACGGTACCATCGATCGACTTTTTTCGTAACTGGATCCATTTAGCTTTGTACTGAGGGAAACCATGGAAAACCTCAGTCATGCAGTCGGCCGGAACTGCAGGGATTCTGCCATGTTCATCAGTCACACTGACTCAATGAACACAATAGCTCCTTACATCCGTACCTAACGCCGGTATTCCCTACCCAGAGAGGTGTAACTAACTGTACACTCATCCAAGTACTAACCAAGCTAAACATTGCTTAGCTTAAATGACCGCCAGAGTCACGCGCAACCCGCATGGTTAGTACCGCCGTTAAATAATTATTGTCATTATTACATCATTATGTCATTTTATAGTTGGCTAAAGCTCACTCGCAAAGCTTCTTACCGCCCCGGATCCGAAATTGGCTTCCGAGCTCGGGTGGACGATGCTTCGCCGAGCCTTGGCCAGATCTGTCAACCGAAGGTCAATTACCCAGACTTACCCATCAAACTAACGTATTGGCACCCAGCCTTGACCAAACTTAGGCCGAAATGCGGGTATTAAGGCTTGGCGAAACCTGGCTTGTAGTAAACTCAGCCCGTTTCGTAAGCACCGACATTTCCTATCGGGGATATGAAATTATAAATTAAGTTTAAAAGATCTTCTATAAAACGAACAGAGATAGGAAGGGGCTTTCCATAAGGCCAGCGCCCTCAGTCCATTATTACTCAATTTGTATATGAGGAACATTTCCCATTTCATAGCGAATTACAGTAAAGCCCTCTCTTTTGTCGACAACAAGGTCATTTATAATGTCAATAACACAGCAATTAGAGCGAGGTGATATATAGCTATCCTGAAGGCCCTATCGAATTTGAATGTTCCGATTCACCCTAACACCTTCTTGATACTTTACAAAGGATTGTGGACAGTTTTCCACTGAACTGTCACTGCTTGAACTTACACACACTCGGTCGCCTCAACTGCCGGCTCGCCTCAGATAACCAGTAGCCTCTCACCTGACACTTGAGACATTTGATGGGCAGGTGTAATTCGACCATCGATGATTGACACCTGCCAACATGCGGTCTGATAATCGCCCTCATGTGCATATCGAGCGTTTGAGTGTGTTTACGCGCATTCGTAGACCTTCGTCTTTTCTTTCATCGATCAGCTCATTCCTAGTTCTTCTCGGAAATCTCTAAATAATTCCTTGAATTAAATATAAATCGTGATGTTTTTAATGAATGAATTGACTTTGTTTGACCGATTTGTTTGACCATCGTAGCAAATTATATCTTACTCGAGTTGCAGCTAATTCTAACAATCCCCTTATTCCCAAATTGAAATTGATGCATTTCATCACGGATAAGTGACCTGGCAGGGGTTTTTTGCCGGAACATACTCTTTGCTATCTCTTAGATTTCTGTTGTTTTTGAGAATCCTCGGGATGACATAACCCACATTCCTCCCGTTATTTACGAAGAAAAAACTAACTTTGCCGTATAGTGTTGCCGAAAAGAACAATGTGCAGCGAAGCAGCGAAACTAGACATTCAAACACGCGTGTCTATTACCCTCGGTTTCACCTCAGGTCGATAATACATACGGGTTAGAATGCTCTGTTTCTTTGCCTTGGCGCACAATATACTATCGGACTCTAATTGTCGAATCCCTGAAGAAATAAACCACAGAAAAAATAGACCCGTGCTCATTTCTCTATGGTCTATTCAGTTGAGCAAGTTTTAACATATTTTGAATATGTGGGCTATTTTTGGTAAATGTCTAGTTCAGGTCCACCAAACCATTCGGGATGTCTTATATTTGATTGGATGGATTTCCGTCACCTAATTAAGGATCTAGTCACCTTTTCATCCGGAAACAATTAGCATAGGAGATATGACATTTAATACACCGCTCTCTGCGTTGTCCAGGACCACGGCGAGGACGTGGCGGCGTGTCGGCTCCAAAGACACCACATCTTGGCACATTTATAGACAATGAACACACAGAAAATTAGATTTGATCAGATAGTCCTGAATACTTCACTAGACTCTGAATTCACCTCTCCCGACCATCTACCATCGCTGACTGAACACGAGTCACTTATCCGCCGCTACCCTTCTGTAGCAAATGAAAATATTGAATTTAATATCACTCACTCATCGCGTCAACAGCGACAGCAAAGAGAAGAGGGGCTTTAAGGGATTTCAAGGACAACAGAGTTTATCTCAGAATTATTTTTTGATGTATTTCCCTCCTTGTTGTTTCTCACTCTCTACTTTCGTCATGTTTATAGGAACTGAGAGGATAAGAATGGATTTTTCGTCAGAGAAATTAATATTTCAATGATTTTTGTTTTTGGTGGACCTAAACCACACATTTATCCTATTTTTTCCTAGTATATTTCTTCTACCTACCCCCAATTATCGGACCATTATCAAATTTCTTTTGTGTTCAAGACACTCGGAATTCCGAGGTCAGTGTTATGGTTGCCGGAAAAAATATCCCGGAAAAAATATCCCCGGAAAAAATATTCCCCGAATCATCCATATCATTTCTGTCGCCCTTTTTTTTATGTACATATGCTGCCAGAGAGGGGGGTGCAGAGGGGGGTTCAGGGGCGCCGCCCCTGGCGGGGTGGAGGGGCGGAGCCCCCGTGGGGTCCAGGGGCGAAGCCCTGGTGGTGGGGGCGCGCGGGGGAGGTGTGATAGGGCCAGTCGTCCATTTATGATAAGTGCAATTGATGAATTTAAATAGTAATGAAATTAATTTTATCAATTAATTTATTGTGTATTTTCTGTGCATTTTATTTATGTATTTATTTCAGTGGCCCGCCATTCTGAAGACAGAAGGCATTACTCCTCTCGATAATATTCTTCCTGAACATAATCATTCAGGAGATATTGCGAGAGTGAATATGACTCGTGGCTATGATGCCATGAAGCAACGGGCCGAGACATCCTCAGCGAGGCCGAGCCAAATTTTTTCCCAAGCCGCTCTATCCTTGGCATCGCCCACACGAGCCAGATTACCTCAAGAGGAGTCGGCGAAGCGAACGATTCGCAATCACCAGCGTGATTTATACGTGCTGCCTATGCCGATGAGGCTTGAGGATCTGGTGATTGAAGGTAAGTTTGTACAATTGTTTATATATTAATTTTGATTTGTTTTTCAAATTAACTTAGAATTTAAATTGATATTTTTCCATTTTTTGCAGGCGATTGGACGATGACTGGGGATGCGAATCCACAACGGTTTCTCCTGGTCGATAACAAGGACAACGAAGCCCGGATGCTGATCTTTGCAACTGACCGGATGTTAGAATTGTTGGGGATTGCTACTGAATGGTATGTTGACGGCAATTTCAAACTTGCTCCTCGACTGTTTCAACAGTCAATTTAATAAATTCTGCGGAATCCTTAACGGGGAATAACTTTTGCGGGGATATTTTTTCCAGGGATATTTTTTCCGGGGATTTTTTTTCCGGGATATTTTTTCCGGGGATATTTTTTCCGGGGATATTTTTTCCGGGATATTTTTTCCGGGGATGTTTTTTCAGGGATTCCAGTGTTATTGTCCTCGAGGTTTCAATTTACTATTGTCGTGCGCTGTGTAGTCACTCAATTTTCATAAGTTTTATAATATATTCTCTTTTAAATTTACAGCATTGAGAGTGGATTTGTAGCGCCTGTCGACGCTCGAGTCTGTGTTTTGCTGGTAATCCTTTCGGCTACTGTATGCATTTGTTTACGATCTCTCGAGGCTTCCCCTCTCAATCGCAAACTCAGTTTTTATTGTTATACTAGCGGTTGCGCTTGTTTCTCACAGTACCTGCAGATTCATCTTCCATATTCATTTTAACTTGAATACTTTTGAGTAATTTTAAGATTGTTATTCTCACCAGTATCTTATAATCTGGGAAGTGGTTAGGGAATTTGTTAATTAAAAATATTTATTTGTGATTCCGTTCAATTAATTTATTGAGAATTGTTAACGAGAACAACGTGATCTGTAACTTACAGCGTAAGTGGAGGATTTAAGATGATTGCATTTTTTTTGTTATTTTGAAATACTATTAAATATTTATTTACCCTGCAAAATTTGGATTCATTTAAAATAGATTTACCCAACCATTTCAGAATATTCTTAAGATAATATTTGGAATCCGTCTCCGCAGTTAGTATAGTGATTGTTCGGCAGCTGTCCTTATTAGTGTTTGTTAATTTTTGGATTTTTGCCGGTATATTAAAAATGTCATGGCGCCTAACATTCGTTGTTTTTTATTTGGTCCCCAAAGGCCTGTTTATATTTGTCCCTTCTTCCGTAGAGGAGGGAAACCTTACCCCTTTCAATTGTATCGTCTTTTTTCCCCATATTGTACACATCATTAGATGACTATTCATCTTTTCGAGATTTTTGGATTTGGTATCGACGATACCAGGGACCGTAAATATTAACCGCTTAAATTTTTTTTTTAATTTCCGTTTTTTTGTCCCCGATTCAATCAAAATCGCTATCTATTTTTTATATATAACGTTACGTGAAATTTTATCATGAAAGATTACAAAAAGAACGCTCCATTAATCGCACATGGCGGATCTCATGGGGATAATCGATCATTTTTTAGTCAATTCGATAATCGAACGGGACCTCTGATCTGACATGTGATGAGAATGTCAGCAACGTCGCGGCCGCTTGCGGCCGCGGCGGCGCTATCCTTATGTATAACGGAATGCATGCAAAATCAAAATGGCGTCTGCGAGAATATCGAATTGAAGAAAGTCGAACTCGAAAATAATCGAAAATAATTGGAACAGTCACCGCATAGTGGCGCTATAAAAAGGCATCGACGTCTAAGGTATGATACAGGGAGGTATTGCCACGCTTTGATGTCACCGACCCCAAAACAGGGGACAAGTACCTTCAGACGCCGTACGTAGCGCTGTATAACGCCTTCTCCTCATGCGCGTTTCGTCCCCACCATTCAGCGCTTTCTGGCGTTTACATTTGAATCCCAGTCGAGTCGTTTGATTTTTTTTTCTTTCCAATTGACCTAAAAAAAAAGGTGCAATTTCCCAATAGTAAAAATTCCCACCTCTCTATCCGTAAGAAAAAAAAGAGAATTTCATTTTTCGCCGAAAAGAAAATGGATTTTTCTGAAAAAATTTTCAAAAAATTTTTGAAATGTCAATTTTGGGGTGCTGTGGGGTGCATTCAATGGAGATAGATCGGTTGTTGTAAAATTTTTTAAAATTTGAATGGGAAAAATTTTTTTTATAATTTAGATGGCGTATTTTTTGAGACTATTGAAAAATGGAAAAAGTAAGAAAACAACAGTATTATTAAAAGGAAAAAATAATATTCCCAAAAATTTCAAGAAAATTCCTTTAAAAAATTTCCGACACAAATTTTTGAAAATTTTTTCAAAATATTTCCCAAAAATACAGTTGTTTTGTTTCCCGATTTTTTTTTGTTTCAAAAGGACAATTTTCTGAAAAGTTTTCCAGACATTTTTCGAAAATTTGAAAAAAATATTCCGATTACAATTTTTTTTTACCCGGGAAGTTGAAATTTTTAAAAATATATTTTACATTTCTTCCTGCTATTTTAAATTATCATTTTTTGAATAGTCCCACCAGTGCCGAACAGCTGCAGAGTGGCGATGGCATGGAGATGAGGGGAAGGCACTGATCTCTATTATTATATAGAGATCAGTGGGGGAAGGTGATAGTGACCGCCGCGCTGTCTCGTGCCGCCTGAGAGAACTTGTCCCCTGTTTTTGGCTTGACAATATCTGCTCGTATCATACTTTATCAACGTCCCGGCCGCTCCGCGGCGCTAATTCTACTATATAATGAGAACATTGGTGAAAAATAGACTGAACGCTGCCAAAAAAAAAATAATAACCTCTCCCTAAGACTATAATTCCGAGAACAAATGAACGGCCGTCCATAACGGTTGAATAATATTGACATTGGCAAAGATTTTCCAATCGTTTTAAAATGACTATGATTGAAATGAAACTGTTAAAAAAATGCAAAACTGCCATCTGAAACTTTTCTGTAGAAAAAACTCGTTTTCGTTTTTTGCAGAAGCAGTAGTAGTTTAGACAGTTTCTACTGGTAAAGTATTTGGAAAACATATTTTAGTCTTTGAAAATTAGTCTTTTTAATCTTCATCAAAGGAATGGGCAGCGGCTGTAGAGGACATCACGGCGAAAACATCAAATCAGAGCACTTTTGAGCGATTTTTTATTCATTTTAAAGCTCGTTTTAAAGTTAAAGTCCGCCTTCTATTTTGTGATACATCGAGAAAATTTCAGACAATATAAATATGGGTTTAGTTTTTTTTATTCTTGGGATTTTCTCATTCGAAAATGGATGTTTATGTCATAGGTGCCCGTAATCGTGCGATTCTAACCTCGTTTCGCTCGGTAGAATTGCGAATTACGGGCCCAATGACATAAAATAGTGTACGAAACGCGTGCGCTATGGATTTTTGGACTCGTGGGATTGTAAAACTCGCCTTCGGCTCGTGTTATAACCCTCCCACAAGCCAAGAAATCCATTACGCACTTGCTGCGTAATATACTAATAATTCATTCTGGGATGAAATAACTATTTCCAATCGGTCAGAGCTTCAGTTGTAATTATTTTTTTCTTCTTTTAGATTACATTTATCGGCAAAAAACTAAACTCCAAAAATTTGAAGGCAATTTTTTTCATACAACGGGCAAAAAAACGGCGACTGATAAATCCACGACAATTGACATATCAATTCTGCGTTGGAATAATGAACCATGAACAGTTATGTCGGGCATTATCGATTTTTACTCTTGGCAGAAATTAGGGGGCTCATATTATTCTATTGTAAAGTCATTCCTAAGCCTAAAATCAACAAAGATCTCTAACCAAAGCTATTATAATTTATACCTCAACAAAAGAATATGCACTCACATACCAATAGCCACATCTGTAGAGCTCACACTTATGCCGCCAGAATCACCAGGCTGCAGTTCACACAGAGCAAGGACATTCTCACAGATGAAGTCAATGCAGACCTCTTCAAGACTTTTCGGTGATTCAAACATTTTTTTAAACTCTCATTGCATTTTGAAAATCAAAAAAGAAGCTCAACTCCAAATAGTCAATCTTTATTAAATAGTTATTTCGATTTCCCATTCTGTTTGAGTTCAGTGATATTTCCCTACGTAGAACGATGAAAAACCATGGTTCATTCTTCTGAAATATTAAGTACCATTAGCAACATTTCCATAATTAGTTCATCACCGTTTCCACATTGCTAAATAATTACACGACCACCTTATATAACATCGATGGGTACTGCACAGTAATAAGAATACATAACCTCTATTATTTGACACCAATACTAATTAATGAACCGATCACTCTGAGATGCTATAAAAAAATATAACAGATAAAATGTATTTTATAAAAGTACTGACAAAAATACATGGCATGCATATACAGATCATTTTGAAAACTTCAGAAGTCGAGAATAACCTAAATTTTTTTCAAAATTAATATCATGCACGCAAACTTGTCAATGTGGCGAATTGTACAATCGCATGAAGGAAATGATCGCATTCAACAATAACATTTGCGATGGATGAAAAAACATGGGTTTCACCTGTAGAATGTACTCCAGTTTGCAAGGTTAGTGACCAGTGTCAATCGTTCAATATTAAGTGTTGATAAATTTAATAAAATAACATAAATATGTTCCAGACAATATAAATTATGAAAAAGTTACTAAAATAAATATAGTATCGACTTAGATTTACCGTCTGTGAGGAAGGGATCCATTTATTTTCATTGACCTATATTGCAAAAGCAGAAGAAAACACAAACAATCAACGATGATAAAATGCATATGATATCGACACAAAGTTTTGTATTCATAGATTTGTAACGGGGTTAGGTGTTTACTAGGACTGTCAATTGTTAATACTGAACATCATGATGTCCGTGGTACAATCATTATAAGAAATATCCGCAAAAAAATTAACGACCCTATGCGCGAAGCTGTGACGTCCTGAGGTTGATAACCAATAGATGGCACTATTCAAGGTTATCACACACCCAATTTCGTAAATTCGTAAGCAGGTAAAGCCCAAGCGTAAACTGACGCCCGTGTACTTAGCAGAAAGGGTACAATGACTAGGGAAACTAACTCATACATTCGATTGTACATATCGTTAGTACATGATTGTATTAGATGTTTTTTGTTTGTACATTCACTCATTAATGATAAATATAATTATTCCATTTTTGCCATGATGCTAACCGGAATAAAATGAAAAATTGCCCAATGGGTTAAATAAATAGTCAATTCGATAGGCAATTGTTTCTACATCATCGCCCATTCGTATGTCGCCCCCCAAACGACAGCTGCTATGGCTCCTGTGTTGTATGTGGTTATATATATACTTCATTTTGTTATTCTCTACCTCAATAAAAAAACCTAAAATTGAAGACCACGACATCTGATAAACCATCAATTGGAGGGAGCGTCGTTCGTACTATCACAGCGCTACACCGCTCGCAAGTCTACACGGTGGGGATAAACTACCCCCGGGTACTTACCCGACAAAAGTCAGTAATTCGAAAAACGCAATTATGTACTCGATTGTACATCGTTAGTACATGATTGTACCTATAAAATTTTTGTTTGTACATCAACGGATTAATTTAAAAAAATTAATTAAATTTCGGCATGATCTTAGCCGACAACAAATTAAAAATTGATCAATAAAACCAAATTAGGGGTGTTTTCCGAAGGAAATCGTTTGTACATTACGAATTTCATGTTTTCGTCGTTTGTACATTGATTGTTAATGAGTTAAATCCATTTG
>NW_011887901.1:23450-25961 GCF_000806365.1 Fopius arisanus | reverse complement strand
GATTATGAAAATCGCGATAAGGGCGTGACCAAAGGGATGAACGTGTCTAGACACGCTTCTACGCAATAGCCCCCTGGGGGGAAGGAGGGGGGACATACCTGCACGTGCACGTCCATTTCCTGGAAAAAAGGGGGGAGGGAGCGTGGGAAATTCCCCAATACTGGCCACTTACTACTATGGTGCTCCAGATGGTCGCCGACGAGAAAGAGACAAAGAAGCAATCGAGCGTCGTACGCGCAGACCGGGACAAAAATGGTTCGACTAGCTATTCTCCCAGAGAGCTACCCGGACAAGAAAATCTCACCGGAGGAGATGAAAGGCATGAAGGAACTAGTGAATTCCGAGATCCTACTCTTACCAAAAGGAACCAAAGCCCCGACCTTCGAGGTCATGCGGGAAAGAGAAGGGACGGTAATTTTTTGGCTGCTCCGCTGAAGAGACGGGAGTAGGCAGACTATACCGGTTTTGGATATAGGGATCTGATAATGGGTGCGGGGCAAGCGAGCCTGCGGGGGAGAATAATGTCGGTTTCAGCTGGGCCTTCGGTCGGTAATAGCGAGTTCTACTTTGCAGATTTGGGATGGTAATGGTTGGGGTCAAATTTTTGGGTCAGATTTTTAGGGGGGCGGGAGGCGGTCAACCACTATGTGATGTTGAGTATCTGCCGTCTGATGTCTGATGTATAATATCAACCATGTGATGTCTTAAATCCGATTTTGGATGTCTAATATTTTATATCTTATAGTTGACCATGATTTCTTCCAATGATTTTCAAATCCAGCTCCAATGATTTTTCAAATGATCTGTTGGTGATGGGCTTTTCTCTTTTATGCAACCTCAATAACCATTATCATTAATTTATGATTTTGAAATTTTTTCTTAAAATTGATCGTGACATGAAACTAATAAGAAAGATGAATATTTCTTTTATTTTTATCAAATATGAGGAGTCATTTTTCAAACTCCAGACTTCTCTCTCTCATTGAGATCGAAGCGCGAGCTGATGCACACTCACGTGGCTGCTGCGCGTGTTTGCCGGTAAGCACGTACGCATCGTATCACCATAAGACTCAGCCTCTTCAATGTGTGGTGTTGAAGTGGAGTAAATATACCTATTCCATGGATCGAAAAGATGATATGATATAACATGAGAAGTACAATAATTGGAAATGGAAATTTTTTACATTGAATGGTGATCTAAGGTTTGTAAAAAATAACATGAGAAAATTTTTTAAGTGTGTAAATATATTTTGTGACCTTGGCCGCGGAATTAAAATATAATAATTCCCGGCGAGGGCACGATATTGAGGAATTAATAATATTCTGAAAAATTAGGGAAACTTCCTTATAACTTACGGGAGGACCTGAAATAATAAGAGCGAGGGGGGTTCTCAATAATTACTCGGGGGGATTTATAAATTGACTGTATTCTAATCGCATTACAACATATTAACATGAAAAATAATCCGGGCCTTTTGACTAATAACTGATTAACTCGAGGGTAGGGGGTACGGCCAACTCACTTGCGGCTACGCGAAATATGATATAATAAACAGAAGTGGTGACTCTAACTCTGGAAAAAGTGGGAGATGTGAGGTGGCCGACTGAAATGGTAATAATTAATAGGAGGCTTAATTTACAACTAAAATGAATTTACTGGAGTCTCGCCGTTGGCGGGGGGGGGGGGGGGGGGGGGGCAATGCAATATGGGGCAGGGAAATTCGTTGGGGCAGGTAATTAAAAATGGGGCACTCACGGTGAATAATGTCCTCAGAATTCTCTCCGTTTTCCTCTGGGCTTTTGCCTTCTTCCTTCCTTCTCCCTCTCTGTGTTCTCCGTGTATCCTCTTCATACCTTTTCTCTGCACACAAGTCTCTCTTTCTTGTCTCACAGTTTCCGTTTTTCACACCGTCTCCTCCTCTCACTCAGTTCCCTCTTCTCTCACAGTTCTCTCTATAGTTTTTCCACACTAGTTCCTCTTCTCACAATAGTTCTCACACCAATGTCTCTCGACAGGGTCTATTCACAGGGTCCTTTAACAAGGTCTCTTCACAGGGTCTTTTAACAGGGTCTCTTCACTGGGTCACTTCGGGGCAACTCTCTTACTCGTGGGGCAGCTGTGGCACGAGTGATAGCTACCAATCATTTTCACTTTTTCTTTCCTGATTTTTGGGAGGGTCATCGGGTATCCTTCTTCTTCTCATCTGGGGGGCTCGTACGGGGGATGTCTTTTTCTTCCGGGGTCACGTGGGATCCTCTTCCTTGATGCGTGAGTGCCAGCGGGAGGGAAAACGGGGACGGGGGTTAGGAGTATCTGGGGATGGGTTGCCCAACGGCGGCAAAAAAGATTACTTAAACCTAACTTAACCTATCAAAGTAACGTGTATTAATTAGGTGGAAGGGGAGGGGGGGGGGGGCGCAAATTCTGCCTCGTCACAGAGTCCCGGGGGTAGTGCATACATGGGGTTTACACAACCCCTCGCTCGAGGGATGTCTCTTTCCTCCGGGGTC
>NW_011887901.1:19178-21916 GCF_000806365.1 Fopius arisanus | reverse complement strand
ATTGATCAATTTTTAATTTGTTGTCGGCTAAGATCATGCCGAAATTTAATTAATTTTTTTAAATTAATCAGTTGATGTACAAACAAGAAATTTATAGGTACAATCATGTACTAACGATGTACAATCGAGTACATAAGTGCGTTTTTCGAATTACTGACTTTTGTCGGGTAAGTACCCGGGGGTGGATAAACTTGGTTGCACGACCCTACACGACACAAGCCTACACAGAATGGCTCTCTACACGACCAGTACGGTCGGCCAAACAGCGTCGGTGTAGAGGAAATTACCGCCATGGCTTACCGACCAAGTGTAATTTAAGGTTGCTATATCATCGAAATGGTGGCGCTGCAAGTTTTCCATTATGACTTCGTACAATATTCAATTCTCTCGAACTGCACCAAGAATTCTAACGGAAAAAAGGATAATCCATACATGTTCTGAATTAACATACCAATATATCATTGAATGGTTCTATAGATACAATTATCTGATGAATATGACTATACACCATTATCTAAATGAGCATAATTATGGGGAAAAATTATATGGGTTATTATGTAGAAGAAATTATAATAGACATAGAAAATTATTTTTGTTATTTTCCAATATTTGTCATGTACTTGCCTAACAAACCGAACATAAAAATTGCCACATTGTTCAATGGAATGAATCATGAAAAATATTCATGTATCTGTAATTCACATAAATTCGAAACAGTACTTTTTTTATCATTACTCAGTCGAAAATAATTGAATTTGCGTTTTAAATTACTCATTTTTTTTTCTTTCTCAAAAAATGGAATAATTACAACAGCTATAATTCTCATGCAATAATTATTTCCTAAAAATGACGAAATGAGGTTAAAGCTCTGAATAAAAACGTCATAAGTTGATATGTGCGTAAAAAAATCGTTTTTGTGCTAAAAAAAAAAAGGGATACACATCATACTCATAATGAAGAAGGGAACAAAGCTAGGAGAACATGATTCCTAATCGGAGAGGGTCCGCTAATGATTATTTTGTAAGAAAGGTGATAATAAACTTAATAACTACCATGAAGATATACTTGACATCTGATTGATTTCATTGAAGTCTTGTCTCATAAAGAATTAATATCCAATTTTCATACAATTCAGAACTTTCTATAGCTTTTTTTTTCTTATAAAAAAATCTATTTGCGTACTACCATTAGTACTTCGGCGTTCTTGATTTCACTCTTTCTCTGTCTCCCTCTCTCTCTCATTGCAAATATCCTTTAAAAATCCCATTTTTGAGTAACCAATAAACAAAACTTTTCCTTGACGTAAGGTTTTTACAAAAAAATTTGTTTTGGTTTTTAGGCCTAAAAAATATAACTTCCAACGTAAACCTGCCCTTTTTATACTCTGCTCCATGTATAAACTCCCTTATCCGATATCGTTTCTCCTTTGATAATACCAACATTTAATAATATTACTATATATAGGAGATTCCTCTCCGCCGCCCCGGATATCCCCACACTCATGTATCATCCCCCCCCCCCTCCACCCCAAAGAATAAAATCTTACAATTTTTTTTTTAATATCGCTTGAGTTGAGCAAAAAGGAATCAACATTAACTTTGTGCAACAAGGGCGTATAAACACTTTGTAAGGAGCTGATGAATTTTCTGGTTTCAGGGGATTTTGAACCATTTTTTGAACCACAACTTTGAGTGACCGTTTTTTAATTCATTTTTTTATAGGATAAAAGAAGGTTTTTGAAAATTCCATTCCGGTGGTCCAATATCATCTAAAATGTGAACCTTTGATACTTCTTAATAAACAGTTTTTACGACCTTGTTCCACAATTTTCAAAATGTGGAGAAAATTTCCGGAAAACTTTTTTTTTTAATCTTGCAAAAAGTTCTGAGGCGTGAACATTTCGTTATTCCCTCGGAAAATGTTTATACAAACTCTTTGCTCAACTCAAGCGATGTTTTATGATTTTGTGAGGAATGTTACGAAGTACGTTTCATCTACATATACTATGTTGAAGTTGAATAAATTTTGATTTTAAAATAAAGGTCTATGTTAATTATAGATTTTAAATAACTTACTTCTAAAGCTTGAAAATTTTTTTGCAGGTTTAGACACCCAAAAATTAGCAAGCATACTGAATTAATGTGGAAATTTGGTAACAGTTATCAGTAATTTTCAAAAACATTTACAAACTCATCCCCCCCCAAAACCTTACATTCATGATTAGAAAGAATCGCAACAGAGAAGAAAAATGACGGACGATAGATGAGTGAGATAGTGATCAAAGGGTTACCGTAGGTAGTGAGGCGCGCCTCTATAATTGTACACAATATTATATATACATTATATGGCATATATATATATATATAGATATATATATTTAAAAAAGGAATAGGGGGGAGGGGTAGGTTTTACATACGTGCCCTGGAAATTTATTTTGAGCGTAACTGTGGCGGTATTCCGCCCATGTGCCGCACATGTTACGCAAATGTTCATATCGGGACCAAAAACGATTGGAAATGGTCAGAATAAATGACAATAATTACCCGATGCATACTTATGAAGGGTGTGTTCCGCCAGGGAACAGTACAAGTCCAGTAATAGTGATTTCTAGTGCATTTTAGATTTGGTAACTAGCGGTTGGTACTGTTACTGGAGTTGTGTTTCACACGGCTAGTAACAGTAACAAGTGATGTCACTAACTAATAAACAGTGTTCAACGCTGAAGTCTTCCGTTAGGG
>NW_011887901.1:4309-14928 GCF_000806365.1 Fopius arisanus | reverse complement strand
GGGGGGGGGAGCGCAAAATTCTGCCTCGTCACAATTTTTACATTTTACAAGTCAAAACAAAAAGCGATTGTGAGATAATCGCTGAATTAAAAATGTTTGCTTTTTTAATGAACAAGTTTATTAAAATGCTCTTCATTATTTTCAATTTTTTGATAAGTGGTTTGGAACCAATGTTTCAAGCGATACACATTCACTAAAGCACAGCAAATTAACTCCTGCGCTATCTTGATGTGTTGATGAGTGTGTGGATGGGCAGTTTCTTTGAATCAATAATTGTTGATCTTTGGACAATTGTAATCTTCCAAATTTATAACATAGTACGAATCACCAAGCAGTTGTTCCACATATTGCTGTTTCTCTAGGCCTTTCACATAAATTTTCTGACTATTGTGCAGAAAACTGTGAAAAACTTTGTGAATATTATTGTAATTACAACCTCCAACACTCCATTGTATTCCATGATGACTATGAGTCAGCTATCTGTTGGTTACAGTATGCTGCATCTTCAGATCACTCCAAGCGCATGGTGGTTGGAAGAACATGTTAATGGGAAGAGATTGTTCCCTGTCTGATGATTGTTGCACGGCCACTGCACTCAATTCTTTTATGATAGATTTTCCCCGTTTTTGGAATCCTTGTAACTCAATGATGAATGCCATGCTGTGGTTGTTCTTGTACAAATGACAATTGAATAATTTCTAGTTAACTACTCTTGCGCTGAAAGCGGAGGTGTGCAGAATCCCTTCCACTGGGCTTGTGTTTCCTCATTGGCTATCTCTCCGCCCGATCCTCATCCGATTTTTTCATTGCTTATTATATGCTATTTAAAAATGAGCTGAGGACATCAATTGTCGAAGCCACCATTATCTCGAACGTCTTGAAATCGGCACGATCTTCTCCCTCATTATGTGAGACACATTCGGGTGAAGTCTCACGCTCACATGAGCGGCAGTCTGGAAATGTTCCTCAGTCACTTCCTTCAGCTGCATGTCCTTGCATCAATATATAAAAATTGTTGGTTTTTACAAGGATGGGACGAACTCCAACGAATGAGGGACAAACTACTGAGGAGTGATCGAATTGTTGAATAGCTCGGTTGGCATAGGTAATCAACAATGGCACAGGTAGTTTCATGAACCATTGCAAGTGTATGATTCCATTCTCCCGAAGATGTGGGTATGTTTATCCATTGGCATGTGCTGCAGCAGTCTTGCATGATGACTCGGTCCACATCTCGAATAAATTATTGCTTGACATTTTAAAAGAAAATTATTTTTTTTAATACTCGATAACTGGAGACTATTCAAAAGAATGATTATGGTATCTCATATGCATGAAACTCAAAAGCCAAGTAATGAGATTTCACGAAGTTGTTTATTTGTGAGTTGAAATAATTGTCTTATTGGGTGGTGGAGGAGGAGCGGCACAGATTTCAAAGAAATTATGCACACACTCACAAATGCATTTAGACTCGATTTTTTGTTACGGACACTGGGTTACTAGGTAGGCCAAAATATAAGATAAAAGATGAACCTTTCAGGTAACTTGACCGTAACTACCAACGACAGGTAGTGTCCGGAGAAGGAAAGATCTTATAAATCTCACTCAATATGGGGGGATTGCGTGGGACTAAGCACTGAACTGCACAATGGTTACTAAGTGAGGAATTAGCGCACAAAGAGAAAGATACCCTTGAGTTCCATTTAAATGGAGTTTAAAATTTATTACACTTCACTTGAAATACAGAATAGTAGAAAGTCCAAGATAAAAGCCGGGGAATAGGGGCAGAAAAAGTGTAGGTAAGAATAGTGTATATGTTGTTGGTGTGTTTTTTCTGACTTACGGTTGAAGAAAACTACGGTGTAGGGATGAGTGGGTGATCTCTCGGTGGCTCTCCTCTACGTAGCGGATTCCGGAGAACTCCAAAATGTGCTAGATGCTCTAGCGCTGTTGGTGCTGAAGATTCTCGAACACGCTTCGTTGGTGGTGGTGGTGATGAGGTGTCTTTGGAGGTGTTGCTGGTGACAGTGGACCTGAGTTTAAGTGAAACTCGGTTGACCACTGGATCTAGATGCTGGTTTGTCGTGCTCGGCAGAAATGGCCTGGGCTGGATGCCCGGGTTGAACTCAGTCCGGTACTGAGAAAATCACCAGCTCGTTGCTGGCTTGTGTAGAAACCTCGGCTGATAGCTCGGGTTGAACTCGTTGTGTTGCTCAAAGATTTGCCAGATCGTTGCTGGGCTTGCAGAAAACATCGGCTGAGAAGCTCGTGGTAAACTCAGTTAAATACTGAGAAAATCACCAGGTCGTGGCTGGTTTGCAGAAAAAACAAAAAAAAACTCATTTCGATCAAAGTGTTGCCGAGATTGCAAATCTTATTAGCTTTTAACATTGTACTTTCATACCGAGTATCATGCGAGTCGCCTACGCGTAGCTTTCTGTGTCTATTTATTTTATAACATGACGTACGTCCATGCCAAAAGCAGCCGTAAAACTGGAAGACACTCTTTTCTTGGTTTTCATTCTCACAATAGTCGTCAACCATCATGCATAATTCCTCATCACTATCGGAAGAGTAGCAAGAGGTGCATTCAATTGTTTCTATAGGATCTGCCTCTGGTATTCGTGCTTGTCTGATCATGTTGTATCGTCTGTCTCTCTCTTTGCTCTCAATTGCAATCTTCTTTCAACTGCAGAGCTGTGTGACATCCATGAACCATCCTCTATATCCGTATCAGAATACAACTGCATACCGGAAGGCCCCGGTTGTGGTGAGGATGAACGAGCATTAACAAGAGGGGGTGTGTATCTTTTCTATTTTACTGGACCTACAGATAGTGCATCCCCAGGGCTTGATGTCAGGTTCGCCAAACTTCAGGCAGTAGAAGCGTACAACGTGAACAATCAAAAGTCACTAGTAAAGATTTATTTCGAACTTGAAGAAAATGTACTCCATATTTATTGACCGGGAAGCGAGGCAGTACGAAATAAATTCTTAAACAATATGTCACAGAACTTCTCATTGGAGTACATAAAATTAAGGATGTTGAAAGAATTTATGAACTGCCATTAAATGATTTCTTCTATCGAGTCATTTGCCATTACATCACTCGTTGGAGCCTTACGTTCTGCTTAGAATTAATAGTTTATTCCAAAACATAATATTTAAAATTGATGCGACTTTATTGTTAAATAGAATGACTCTGATAACCTTATCAGTAAAATAGCTGATTAGGGAATAGATAGAATGAGTTTGAATGAGGAAGACATTGTTAAGGTAGAAAGTACTTGATTTAAATTGTCAGAAATTGAAAACTTTCTACAATTAAAATGAGATGCAGAAAAAATCAAAGCTATTTTATATTGTCATTCCCAATATTTCTTATTTGTAGTCATTTACTTTCAATCTTTCCGATAATAAACAATGAAACTCGATGAAAGTATACGAACGGTGTGGGGTGTCTTTCAACCTCTAAGTGATTTACAATCGTCACATGGAAGTTTACTTAATATTGTTTTTGAATTTCCTATGATATTCAGCAGCTAGTCAATTTCAACTATATGTAATTCAGGAAGGAGTACGCAATCTCACAATGATCGTGTAATTACGCCAAGTCATGAATTTGCCGTTTTTTGAAGATGCTGAAAGTTTATTTCCCGAAACGTGAATGATTTGAAACGGAATTGTATGGACCGGTATTCATACTCAAATTCGCATTCATGTGAATGTTTTCGAAAGGAATTTAATCAACTCATGTTATTGGTATTGTTTCCTATTTCTGATGAAATGGGGAAATTGTATGTAAATTTTATGGAAATCCAGAAGGATGAATGACTATTATATGTGAACACATGATTCTGGATTTATCCGACACAATTTTGGTATCGCCAGATGTCGGTAAAACAGTCATTTATCATGAATGATTGGATGCTGTTGCACTTCAGAGATGGCGTTACTAATACCATATCTTTACCATATACCGACTGCCTAGCCGCCACATATCTGCTTCTCAAAAACATACGGTAAAAGAATTGGTCACTGTATCCTTAGTAAAAATGAATGAAAATAAAAATGGTGTGGAAATTATAGGCAAACAGCATGAAGAATCGAGTAAGGAGGCCGAACAATAGTGGGAGAATATTCTAAATGTCCGCCACAGAGGGGTGAAGGAATGTAGGTCCTCTAGATAGCGCCCTATAGCGCTGACGTCGCTCGAGTTTCACATGCGCATAATAAATGTTTCATGTATTGGTGGCTTTGTTGTGATTTGAAAATTGTTTGAAACTCAGAAGCAAAGAAGTGAATTAGACTTGTCGGAACCCTGGGGATGATTTGAGAACTGTATCCCATCATAAAACAATCATCGAGAATTTACAGAATAATTGAATAATTAAACATGAACGCAGACGAAAAAAATTAATTAAAGGATATTAAATTAAAAGAAATCCCAGAAAAAAAATTAGAGATGTTCCGTCCACTAATTTTTATAGATCAACATCTATAGGAATTTCTTAATGAATGAATCTGTATTTAAATACTCGCAGTGATGTTACGCAATTTTTAATATAATTGACACAAAAACAATTACAATATTTCAACACAATTCTAACAGAACTCCAATGGAAGGTGTCAAGGAATTTCTTTGAGAAAGCACAAGGTTTTCGATGAAATTTTCTTACGCGTGGATGAATGGAGGTCCTGATCGATTGGAGTTGATGAGTCTGTCACTGTTGACGTACACAACCTTGAGTGATGAAGACAGACACCGTGAGGTACTTGAGGCCTAGAAGACAAGGTGTACTGATCCAAGTGAGTTCACTACCTCCGCAGGTCGACATCGAGGGCATGTTTCGAATGAAGTATCGGTTTGTACCTTCGTTCGAGTGTCCAATAATCAGAGTTTCTAGATCCCAAGATCAATTGTTTGCTTATTTGATTTCCTTCTGTAGTTTGGCTCTAACAGACCAGCCAATACTCATTTAATTTTAAAATTTAGACTTAATTCGGCGTATAGAAAACTTTTGAAAAGAAAATATTTTCCAACGAATGAAATATCAAGGATTAACCAACGCCTGCATCTCCGACCGATGATCGGTGCTGGAGCATCAAATGCAGAACTCCCCGGAGAAAAGTTACGTTCCCCACTGCACATCGGATGGTCGATACTACAAGGTCCACTGTTTCTCCGGTTATTGTTGGTGTGTTTATCAGGCCCCTAGTAAACCTATCTCCGCAACATATTCCAAGGATTAGACGCCTAATCGTAATCCAGTCCCTCCACCGATGGAAAATACGGAACTTGAAAAGGATATCCCTCCAGTAATTCCCTATTTGTTATCGACATTCATATTCGATGGTTTTGAGAACAAAGAGTTTCAGAGGAAGATGTGGAATTAATTTTTTTGCCGCATGGAATTATATCATAAAGCGAAAGCCAAGTCATTTAATGGCTTTATGGATTAATAATGTAACTGTAATTTCATATTTAGATTTTGTCGAACTCTGAAGAAAACGTTGAATTAATTCAGATGACGTTCAGTGATGATGTGTTCTGCTCGATTGCTCTCCAGAAGTTGAAAAATAATTGACCTGATGGCAAGAGAATAAAATCCTCCAGCACAGGCTATGTCCACAAGTGGTCAGCCTCCATGGAGCAGTGAGTTACTATCTGGCACCTTGTTGTACTCGACAATAGCAAGAGCATAGTGCTAGGGAAGGAGTGAAAGAGTTTCCGGGCTATGCTGGCCAGTAACAGCCACCTGAGGATGTATGGCAAGAATTTCGCAAAGTACTGTGAGATTAACAGCAACTGGAGGATCAGTATGGCCGAGTGGTTGAGCTGTTTGAATGCACAGAAACCATCCCAAGGTATATAAAAAAGAAAATGCAAAAAATTGAATAAAAGACAAGAGTAGCTGAGAAAATGTGACAATCAACACAATTTTCATCATGGATAAATAAAATTTAATAAATCCATAAGATTAATTATTAAATAGCAATATAATTATTAATTATTATTAAATATTTATTAAATTATAAAATATAAATATAATTATTAATTACCCAACCGGGGTAATTGATAGTAATTATCAGTCAGGATATAAACATTTTACACCAATATCGGCTAAACCGGGTATCGAGGTATCGGATTAATCTTTACACACAACCCTTGGAGTAAGCGGATTCCCCGTGAACTTATTACTGTAGCAACCAAGATCAAAGTGGTCAACCCTCCAGCTGAAGAATAAGACAAGCCATCTTTAACCAGCGAGCTAAACTCAAAACTTTTTTGTCGGAAATTTAATCAGCTACCAAAAAAACCTTCAATGTTTTCATCTCAAGTTATTAGCTTTCGATATAAATTAGTATTTAACAAAGAAATTATTTACTTAAACTTCAATTATGTCATTTGAGAACTTCGCTACGGGTGTGAAGAATTTAGTAAGAGCAATAATTAGATTATATTCCCGAAACATAACTTCTCTGAATGCATTGTTCACCAATATCCAATTATCGAATTCCGCACTTCATAAATCCTCGATAATGATGGGAAAGTAATTGTCTAGAGCAATAACAAAGTGCTGATGTGTCTATTCAACTGTAATTATTAATTAAGAATCAATTATCACAACTGAAAACAATGTCCACTGTATCAGGAATGCAAGCAATTTTCTGTATGCTATGAATCTGTCGAGAGATGCGTTCTCAATTGTCGTAATATCAGTGATAATTACACGATTGGCTGTTTTGTCTGTAGAAAAATTATGTATTTCCTGGTAATAAACTAAAGTGCACACATTCACCGAATTAATTAAGGAATTTATATTGTATGCTCAATAGGGAAGTTTCCAATAAGAATATAAAATTCAGAGAAATTTATTCTAGTGAGAGATTGAAAACAATTCCAGGCTGAATTTGAGAAACAAATTAAAAAGTAATTTACAATTCAAAAAACATGAATTTCAATAGTTTTTCGATTCCCTAAAATTTGGAAATGATTTGCCCAATGATGAGAGTTGAAGCTTAAAATTCAATATATGCGAATTTATGAACTGAATTGTTCGAGGTTTGTTTCTGCAAACTTCCCCTAAAAAAGAATTTTTTAAATAATTATAACAAGTGTTAGTAATTGGATCGCCAAAACCGCGAATTATATTGACAGTCTCATATGGCCCTTTTTGTTTTAAATATTAATCTGAATTATACTTGCGGGTTCAATAATGAAGTATTTATATGAAGGTACCCACTTATTCATCAAACTATGATTCCATATCCAGTTACATTTCTCATCATTCACTACTTCTGTACTCTTTTTACGAGTAAAAGCCAAAGAATAAAGAGTCCTCCGAATACCAGACGATACCACTCAAATCTGATAGTTTTGAGTTAATTGCAAGCAGTTACACCCCTTGGAACTCCGCTCCTTCAAGTCACGATTAGACAAGCATATATTGGAATCCTTCTGAAATAAATATACTGTCAAAACCTGAGCTAAATCGATTTATTGCACAAACGCCGCCTATACTACTGAATAGTCCTCGTTTTGAATTAACTAGGGAAAGAACATGTTTTCCTTTTAATTCTTAATCAAAATCAAATTTAATCTCTGAAACACGTCAATAACATTTCGCAAATTAAACAATTGTACTTCGTTAGTGGTGAAAAACCCGAGCCTTTCATTCTATAATTTCCTTGGCATCACCATTTCTCTCCATTCCTGGTCTCCGCCTTAGCTTTCTGTCTCGTTGTAATAAAAAAATACATATTACGATACTGGAAAAATTTTAAAGGCTGCACATGGGCTACCACATGCAACACAAAACAATCCAGGTGGTCGCGCTCGCCTTACTTCAAGTTCGGTACAACCTTCGCAAGCAAACCAATGTTCACATGGGAGTGAGATGAAGTTGAGGATGGAATTGTGGCACCGCAGACATTTCGAATGATTGAGGTCTTCCACTGTAAAAAAAAACGATATATACTTTTTAATAACAAATGTGTATAGCTTGTTTGATCGTTTATGGCGACATAGCTAATCTTTAGCCATCAATATGATCTTCCACGACAAATATGTCAACCGCTGACCCTCATCACCCTCTTGGAAATCGATGGCGATTTTTTTCACAATTGGTGAAATTGAAAAAGTAATTCTGAATTTATTCTGGCGGTCCATTTCGGAGATACAATTTTTTAAAGACATTTTTCGATACATAATCGAAATCGTTCGTTTCGAAGAGAATTAAAAATACAATAAATCCAGGAGGGTACCTTGCTGGAATAACGACTAAAAAAACAAGTTTTGATTATAAAAATTACTAAAAATGAAATGAAATAAATCAAAGTGAGGCAGTTTGCAAAATTCAACTTTTCCAACTTTTCTCTAACAAAGTCGTTGTTATGAGTAACTAGAAATCTCGAAATGACAGTTAAAAGTTCGTAAATTTTTTGTATACGCAGAAAGTCAAACTCGTGCAAATAACAGTCGAGTTATTAGGAAAAAATGAAACAATTCAAAGAAATTATAGCTCCGAAATGGCCTGCCGAAAAAATCTGAGAATATTCAACACATTGTTTTTCAACCACACCTTCCACCCCTCCAATAAGGAAATTAAATCATCATCGATTTTGAAGAGGGCGAACTTCTGCGGTTGACATATTTGGTGTAGAAAATGTCAAGTGGGCCACCTATTCTTATCCTAGTTTCAATTTCAATATAGACTTTTTTTTATTAGTTATATATTTTCTAAGAATTTTACAGTTTTTTAGCACTAACATAGCACAAACACGGGCACAAGTATGTTTCTGATTTTTTCGATGCGATAAATTCAGCAATTATTTCGGAAGGAAAAAAATAACTATAAATAACATTGAGTGGGGTAAAGCGGAACAACCAAAAATGCATTTCTAATTGATTATTTCTTCACTTGAAATTTTTTTCCTTTTTTTCTTTTTTTTCCATACTAACAGTCCATAACTGACCCTTCGAGTTTAAGTTTGCCCTATTTGTATATAGAAACTACTTTTTAACAAATGAAAATAATTTGGACAGAACAGAAAAATGTGGAATGCCGGGCAAAGTTAAATATAAACCTAAATATTCACTAGCTTCAAAATTTACTCTCTTACTCACAGATTACGATGTTATCCTCATATTGGGCAGGGATAGTCATATCAGTAACTTTTGATTAACGTTATTGCATTACTGTAATAACCGTCAATTTGATGCACAGAAAAATAATTATTTGACTCATCGATCACTCAAGAAATACAAAATTCAGTTATGAATTATTTAATATTCATCGATACAAGAATTTTAAGTAATTAGGTAACCAATAATCTGGCCTACATTTTCGGGAGTATTTGAGATAATGAATGTTCGTACTGTATATTTGTCGATTATTCAGTTACTCAGCAATCATAGTTTCACAATGATATCAATACATGATGAATCACCAGATGAGATCGTATAAACATCGATAAAACATTCAATCATGCATTTATATTCAAGAAATTGTCAATTACTCTGACATTAACCACAGGGAAATTTTTTCAAAAATATTTTCTCAATCCATAATCAAAGTGGACAAGTCTACAATTATTCATATATAGAGTGTGTATCTGCTGAAACAATCAATTATGCGATGGAATCACGACTCCGACCAGTACACATATTGATTAATAGTCTATCCTATAATATTTAAGTTTGAAAAATATTCAATTCATTCATTAATCGGTAAGCATAATGATAAATTTTTTAATTAATTCCTATATCATCAATCAATGGTTGAATGTTTCGTTAAATTCACTTTAGTCAATAGTGGTGAGGAAATTTGTAATGAATTAATTAATAAATATTCAAAATCAAATACTTTTCAATCAATCTATCAACCATCAGCCAGCTGCTAATTATTTCGGCAAGTTGAATTTAATCAGTAATTATCTCCTCGCAGTTCTTGATTAGGCAATCAGTATTGAAGACTAGAAGTTAATAGATTAGTTTTTCAATCTACATTTGTTCAGTAGAACTTTCCAATTATAATATTTATAAAAAGGATTGATTTCTCTGCGCGTATAAAAGTGGCCAGCAAGTGAATAAATTTGATCGAAGTAAGAACCAAAAGATCAACAGGGAAAAAAAACAGAATATAGTGTACTCGCCATATACAGTGAACATGAACATTTCGAGGTTCTGAAGATTTTCAAAAATAACTTCGTGACGAACTCCTTGGTCAACCGAGTTGTATTTTTTTAATTTTTTTCATTTTTTCGGGTATGTGTGTTTTTTTGAACACAAGTTAAAATTCGAGTAAGGCTTCTGGGGGACTCCTCTTATTTACGAGGGTCCGGAAGGAAAATTTACTTCTCCTTCCGACACTAATAATATTTTTAATGCCGCGAAATACCCTGCGTCGTGGTACAATCCACGACATCGAGACTTATCGGGAAGAAGAGAGGCCAAAATAATTTTTGGGAGACCTGGAGAAGTCTAGATGACCCCGTTGACGAGAATCACAGGGAGGATCCGGCGACAGCGTCCCTCTCCGAGCCCGTGCTAATTGAATGGACGCAAAAAATGTCTGCAACCCAGAAATCCAACGTCTCGAATTGCTAGAGGTATT
>NW_011887901.1:1843-3594 GCF_000806365.1 Fopius arisanus | reverse complement strand
CTGAACATTCGTTCTACTGACGCCGAAGATGGGAGGAGAGTATTCGATTTTATGAAAATATTCTTGACCGTAGGATAAGCAAGGAGAATAGCCAGTGAAGACTTAGGATCCTGGCAATATCTCCTGAATTCGGTTTCACCTGCTCCTGTTTCCAAATTTTGTTGGGCTGTCATCATAGCCGCCTCTCTCGAACCAAAGTTAAAATCGTCATTATCGATTTCCATTGGAAATATATTTGTCGTTGAAGACTTGGTGGAAGCAGCAATTGCTTCTTTAATTGCAACCATGACGTTCGCTTGAGCGGTTTCATCCAAACAATGCAGCCATTTTAACTTAAATTTTGGATGTGTTGCAGTGGCTACAGCGGCTACTTTCCCTTGATCAACGACGGTAAAGTAGTTAGAAAACCTATAGCCCAAGAAAGGATCAGTGAGCAATATACGAAATTTCTCTCATAGCAATCATAACATTTTTTAGCAAATTTTCGTAGGCTAGAAAACAGCGCACGCTTTATGCGCGTATATATAGCAATGAGACATGAGCAATTCGATTAATAGAAGAATTGTTTAATATTAATATGAATTATACCAAGTATGAAATCAAAACCTCTCTCCTAATATCATACCAAAATGGATCAGTTTTTTGTATAAGCTTGCAAAAGCTTGAAATATCAAAAAACTTGGCAAGTCCCGAAGGAATTCTATAAAAAATATCTCGACCGAATAAATCAAGACCGAGAAACATCTCTCATCCTCTCAGTTTTCAAGTCGGACACTTCATATCAATAATTCCCATTGAAGAAAAAACCGTAGAAAAATTACACATTCTTCCGATAAAATCGATACAAAGTAGATGGAATTATTATATCCATTCGACGAAGTTCCATGAAAGTTGAATATAATTGACAATGCATTCCTATCAATGTTTTCCATCACTTACTTCTGATAAAGGTTTTTTTTTGGTGAAAAGATCTATCCCCTCCGTAAAAGCAAAATAATCTCATTATCGGAAATATTCACTGAATGTTGACAAGAATCTTGTCCAAGTTAATAAGAAATTTGTTAACAAAACGCGAAATTCGAATGATATTCGTATGGGAGCATCCAATAAATGTACTCTCCCAGATCTGTGAGTCTGGCAACTAACTTTGATTACGGAATTTGCAAAAGATTCACACAAATTTACTTACGAACTTGTTACCAAATTGCTCTCACCTTTTATCGAGACTTGATAATAAAACCTTAATAACTGGTTTACAGTAAATTAGGTATTCCTTTTCTAAATCAATCAAATCATTTTTGGTTGATATGAGAGTCGGTAACAGCCACCCATACCCAATAGTGACATCTCCTTGCAGTCGATTCAGAGCTTTTGCAATTGGTGCTGTGCACTTCACATACTCTTTGAGGAAACTTTTAGGGCATTATCTTCAACTGCTTCTCTTTCTCATTTTATTTTAGATTGAGCCTTACATGAAATCGCTGGTCACCAATGAATTCTTGATATTAAGTTTGTCTACCATATACAAAACTTTATCCTTCAGTTGGACAATCTGCTCGTAAGCATCATAAAAAGAATTCCAGCGAGTTACCACTGGTCTCTTCAAGGCTTTCCCAAGAAGTTCAACGATTACCTCGTATTGCTTCGGAGATCTCGTCAGATTCCAGAGCTTGACACACTTCTCCAATATGTCGGTGTACATTAATTTGATATTTTCAATACCACTGATACCGCGACTGAGGTCACTGGTT
>NW_011887901.1:0-998 GCF_000806365.1 Fopius arisanus | reverse complement strand
TTTTTTAGGCCGAGTAAGGAACAAAATTTTTCGTCGCTGGGCCCGAAAACCACGATTTAACCGAACGAAGTGCGGTTAGAATCACGGTTTATCGGGTCTAGTGACGAAAATCTCTTTACGATACTTCCACAATTGCGCCATATGGTAAAAATTGGACAATATTCCGGAGGTCTAAAATTAAGATCACATGTTGTTGAGGAAATTAGAAAATGATTTACCAAATTTCGGGGATTCCAACCACACCATTTTTTATATATGGACCGCCATACTTTGAAAACACGCGCGAATTCAATGTTTAGCAATGCATATCTCAAAAAGTAGGTGGTTGAAATCCTTAAAATTTTGGTAATCATTTTCCAATGTTCTCAGAAATATACGATTAAAATTTTAGCTCTCTAGCATATTGTCAAATCTTCAGCATCTATAAGTTACTGCCCAAATGCTTTAAAGAAGAAAAAATCCCTAAATTCCATAAGAATATCGCTAATTGTATGGAAAAAATGGAAACAGAATCCTGAACATTAGTAGTAAGTGGCCAGTATTGGGGAATTTCCCACGCTTCCTCCCCCCTTTTTTCCAGGAAATGGACGTGCACGTGCAGGTATGTCCCCCCTCCTGCCCCCCAGGGGGCTATTGCGTAGAAGCGTGTCTAGACACGTTCATCCCTTTGGTCATGACCTTATCGCGATTTTCATAATCAGTACATGACCGGTCATAGGCTTTCAGACTAGGCGCCAGTCTTGGTTTTTCCTTAAAAGATAGATACGGACAATAGACATCCGGTGGAATGCGGATGGGAAAAACGGGCTGGATGGCTTTTTCCAGGATGAAGGCTTTGTAAATTATTAACACGATAATTACGAATGACTTTTTTCTTTAATTGTTTAGAAAATTATGAGGTACAGTTTACAGGTACATATGACTTTTTTTTAATTATCCACATGTATAAAATTATAAAAATCATCGTTATCTTAGGTATAATACATTTTTATCTAGTA
>NW_011887900.1:197064-201046 GCF_000806365.1 Fopius arisanus | reverse complement strand
CCACCGCTCACTCGTGTTGGAGTCGTGCTACTCTGACCAGTGCAGTGGTGGGGTTTGAGTAACTCTGGGTGGGGGGCGCCGTAGTGGTTCTTACACTACTGTCGTCATCTCCTGTTCGCTGCGGAGTGGGGAGATTTACAGGCTTTGGTGAGGGTGGAGGGAGAATTGCCAATCGCAGTCTGCCGAGTGGTAACTTTGGCGTATTCTCATGAATAATTATGTTCTTGATTCTCTCCACTTTTAAAAAAGAAGCTCCTGGCTTCGACCTATCCATTCGTCTCTGGTACGTAGCGAAAACTCCTTGTCCCAGTGGAGACTTTTCTGGGTACTGATAACCATTCACTTAAACACAGAGACGGTGTTTGCCATTTGCGATGTTTCCGTTAGCAAGTGACATGGCGCCAACTGTCCTGAACACTACAAATTCGTTTTTAACGAATCCTGAGATAGCTTGAATCTTAAAAGAACATATCCATTAGGAACACAGACCAACTGAAAACATTTTCAAAAAAAAAATTGAACATTTGTGATTCTAACGTCATTTTACATAATTTTACATACTGATTAGTTCCTTTGTGTGCATCATGCGATTCTCGATTGAGACCTTCAAATATTCAGTTGTTCTGTCTCCACTCATAATTGTAACATCAAAGTCATCCAAGAATTTTATCTTACTGAACTCCTGGAAATGTAATTCCTGATCGGCAATTACTCCTTTCAGATCGCGATCATACTGGAACCTGACATCTGATACCGTACATCCCGTTATTTCTACTATCTGAAAAGAGAATTAAAAATTCTCATATTTTTACAGTTCAAAAAAATTGAAGAAAAAGAATTTGTCAATTATTTCGATTGCGCAATAGATAAGTCATTGGAAATCACACACTTTATAAAGATAAAGACTTTTCTAACTGTTGTGAGGTGATAACAGAGTTGACTGAATGTGATTGTGAGGTGGATTTTGTCGCAATTAATTTTGTGGTGAAATAATAGAATTTTTTGAGTTTCAATCATGTTAATACGTGAGGATTTTTCTTCCAATCGAGAGATTACATTGGAAAATTATTGTTTGAATAATGAAAGCAAATTTTTTGAAACTTAATGTGAGACACTTATGTGAGAAAATATTCTGTTTGGTTACCTGGTGAAGTCTCAATTTTGAGCTCCAATCCACTGCACACTGCCTCCTGAAATTAACGGGAACCTTCGTGCCCTTAGAGTTATTTAAAATGATCTTGAAAACCCATTTTTGGTGAGTTTTGACGAGGCGAAGTGAATCGACGCTGTCGATGTAACCCATTACGTCACTGCAATAATTTTTTGGTAGTATGAAAAATCGAAAAATTATTCAAAGTCACTTGAATTCATAACTTTTAATATTTTTTTTTTATGTATTGATTAAAATTGTTCTTGAGTAGGAAAAAGATCTGAAAGAGAATCGGCGTGAGGCATCGACCGCGTGGCATCATGTTTGTAAGTTAGAGGCCCGACACATGTTTTATTCTTTGCAGATATCACAAAATGATCCAAATTTTTTAAATTTATATTTTCTATTGATCGTTTCAACAAAAATAAAATTATTGACGTCATTCTTATGCAGAGAGAAGACATAAAAATGAATCGACGTCGAGCGTCAATCACGTGGCGTAATGTTTCTAGGTTAGAGGCCTGAATCGTATTGTAACTACATCGAAAATGATTAAAATACTTACAGCATTGTGTTGCCGGCTTGATAAGCCTCAATTTCGTCAGGGTCCGTCCATGGAAGCTCTTCTCAGTTCATTTCTTTTTTTAAATGGATTAATTATTCGTCTCACCAAACACGAGACTCACCAAACACAAACACGAGAGATTCCGTATTTCTCAGTTCGGAACATCTGAACCTGGGGTGATATGAGACGCAGACGATAGGCCCGCACGAATTGAATTTCGACCAATGACGAATCAACCTCACGTGGCGCCGGTGTGTTGACCAATGAAGAAAAAGTCTTACGCATGAAGTTAGCAAATGTCTTACGTAGCTAACTTAATTTGTGTGCTTGTGCTTTCTTGAATAGGATTATTGCATGGAGAAAGAACGTCAGAACACTCATTAACGCCAACATCCTTGATATGCAAAATAAAAAATATTGTTAATTCCGCAAATTTTTTCGTGGCCAATTCCACCGGAATTCGGGACCAGTTTTCATGGAATATTTTCTATGGTTTTTTAAATGGAATTATTTCCAAAATTAATTTTTTCCAAAATAATTTTTTGCGGGTGAATTCACGGAATTCCTGTTCGAAAGAATTTTTTTAGAAGTTCCAAAAACTTTGTGAGAAATTTTCGGAACTTCTAAAAAAATTCTTTCGAACAGGAATTCCGTGAATTCACCCGCAAAACATTATTTTGGAAAAAATTAATTTTGCGAGAAATTATTCAACGAATCAATTAATTGCGAAAAAAATTTGTGAAAACGAATTTAAACGAAAAAAATGTCACCCACTAATCCGCCAAGCAGAATTCCACGGAAAAATTCTTTTGAAACGAAATTTCGTGAATCGATCCGCAAAAGATTATTCCATGGAAAGACATTGATTTTCCAAATAATTCCAATGAAATCCAAAATCCATAGAAAAATATTTCATGAAAATCGATGCGGAATTCCGGTGGAATTGGTCACGAATAATGTAGATTTGCTCTTTTTCGGCGGGTTTCATCCCTTCAGATTATATAATAATTTCTTCATCAAAGTGGTGGAAGTAATTTTTGGGCGTTCAGAGAAAAAAAATTTCAAAATTAATTCACTCGTCAATTAGAAAAGTACTTTATTTTGAAAATTAGACCGTATCATGAACCTTTGTTTTTTCAGCGATGCTATGGAAAATCGCAGTTTCACATCTTTCAAACAATGCCACGTGCGCTTTTCAAATGAGTTTCGTTAGACCGTCCTGTGCTCTTTTTCGAAAGAAGTCACACTTCGATTTACAAAATTATTTTGCAAGGCTCCTTTGTTCGAACTTAACCCGTCAACAGGTTTTCTTTATGAGCGAATTTTATCTGACGCAAGAAGTTTAGAACTAAAGCGCAGATATTTTGAGAGAACTTGATCCAATGAAAAAGTTATGAACGCGTAAACACCGTGATACTCACATTTTGCATTACTTATTTGACGTTCCCCTGATTCTTCCTGATTTTGCTAAACAAAGTCATATTCTGAGACTGTGTCATTTTGTCATAATTTTCTCGATTTTGCCAAATGTATTCATAATTTGTTTAATTTGGTCAAAGTCGACAACTGGTTAGACATTCTTTTGTGTTTAATGAGAGACCTGATTCAGTGGAAATAATGAGCGGATAGATGAGATGACGACGGATTTTTCAGGGCGCGTTGAGCGGTTTAGAAAGTTACTGCACTGGGGTTTTTTAATATGTCATCAAAAGTCGCTTTATTAATTACATAATATTGCTGAACGGGTCGTTATTACGTCACAATAAATGAGCGGTCCACAGAAGTTTAATTGAGCGTTCTAAGAAATACGCGTATACACAGTCAACGGTTGAGATGCAAATGAGGGAGATAAACCTTGTGACGAGGCAGAATTTTGCGCCCCCCCCCCTGCTCCTAATTAATACATGTTATTTTTGATAGGTTAAGTTAGGTTTAAGTAATCTTTTTCGCCACCGTTGGGCAACCCATCCCCAGATACTCCTAACCCCCTCCCCGTTTTCCCTCCCCCTGGCACTCAGGCATCAAGAAAGAGGATCACACGTGACCCGGGAAGAAAGAGATAACCCTCGAGCGAGCTCCTGGATGAGAACAAGAAGGACACCCGATGACCCCGCCAAAAATCAGGGAAGAAGAGGTGAGGATGATTGGCAGACTTCACTCGTGCCACCGCTGCCCCACGAGTCACTGCCCCAGAATTAAGAATTAAGAAGGATACTGTGAAGGACTAAATTTTGTGTCAAGAGTATATAGAGTGAAAGATACTGTGG
>NW_011887900.1:193766-196419 GCF_000806365.1 Fopius arisanus | reverse complement strand
AGATTATCGTAAATTCCCCAATATCGTGCCTTCGCCGGGAATTATTATATTTTAATTCCCCGGCCAAGGCCACAACCTGCTATAATTTGGCAGGTGATACAGTTTTGGCGGTCACATGACCTAATTATACTATCTATATAGGATAAAGGTAAGCTGTCCAGGAAGTGGCGCCTCAGGTGTCAAAAGTGATGACCCCTTGGTCATCTGAGGTGAGCGCGTCATGTGTGCGCGAGTGGGGAGAGAATGGATGAGCCGCCTGTGTGCATGTGTGAGCGCCTGTCAGCTGACAGGATTTCCAACACTCTCCCCGGCCGTCGACAACTGTAAAATCGTTGACCTGAACCATAATGAGAGGAGCCATAATAAGCTGAAACAGGAAGAGAAAATCAAAACGATCTTTAGCGAGATGATGATTCTCTTCACCCATGAGCTGCCCGTGAGACCGTCCGGAAGGTGCGCTGGCTAGGCATGCCAGCATCCTCGACGTCAGGGCTCGTAAATCCCTTCGGCTTTGGCTACTGTCATTCTCACGTTGAACCCAGTCGGTTAGTCAGGGTCGTAAATCCGTCGAGGTTGACGAAGTCCAACGGTGAGAAGCCGATGAGTTGTCCTGGTTCTATGCCCCTGAAGGTGAGATGGGCAAGAGGACAAGCTTGGCGATTGGCCTCGTTAGCGTCGTCTGAGCAGTTGTGATTGTGACTACCCTAATGAGTCATTCCGATCCTGGGTGTAGAGCAGTCACGCGGGCGAGAGGTCATTTGGTTGGTTGGTATCTCTCGTCCGTGAGTAGAACCAGTGAGGCGATCTGAATCTGATGAGTCGGATGGTGCCACTTGGATATCGCTTGAAGACGTTGGAAATATCCCGTGGACCACCTCTTCCAGAATCCTTGAAGTTTCTGTTGAATGAGCTGCCATCTAGAGAGTCTCGAGTCTCTGGAAGAGTCGGGGGAGCCTGACCGATGAGGAAATGTCCAGGTGTCAAGGCTGAGCAGTCATCAGGATCATCCGGGAGCGGTTCCAGTGGTCGTGAGTTGAGCACCGCCTCCATTTGAGCGAGCAAAGTGGTGAGTTTCTCAAAAGTGAGCAGATCCTCTCCGATAGTCCGGATGAGATATAACTTCACCGACTTCACCGCCGGTTCCCATTTTCCTCCAAAGTGCGGAGCGCCTGGAGGGTTGAAGCACCACTGAGTCCCATCGTTGATGAGGAGCTGTGCGAGCTGTCTTGATTGAGCTGATCCTGACGAGAAGAGCTTCTTTAGTCCCTTGTCAGCGCCAAGGAACTTGGTTCCGCAGTCACTGAACAAGGAATGAGCGATCCCACGCCGACTTGAGAAGCGTCTATACGCCGCGATGAACCCTTCGGCTGAGTAGTCTGACACGACCTCGAGATGGACCGCTGAGGTGGTCATGCAAATAAAGATGGCCAACCAGCCTCTGTAAGACTTGTGTCCCCGCCCTTTCCAGGACGGTAGAACCACTGGGCCGGCATAGTCGATCCCAGTGTTGAGAAAGGCTCCAGCGGGAGTGGGTCTGGCTGGTGACAACTAGCCCATGAGCTGTTGCGCGCTTACTCCACGTTGGCGAGTGCATTTAACGCAGTTGAGTATAAAGGAGCGTACTGGTGCCCGGCCTCCGAGTATCCAGTAGCTGCTTCTGAGCTGTCGCAGGGTGAGTTGTGTGTCTCCGTGGAGTGCCCTTAGATGAGCTTGTCCTATGAGCAGTTGAGCCAGTCGAGATTCCTTCCGAATGATGACTTGATTTCGGCTCTCTGGACCAGGTTGAGCGAACTTGAGTGGTCCGGCAACTCTCAGTACCCCTTGGTGATCGATGAAAGGTGTGAGCTTGCTGAGAGGGTGAGATTTACTGATTTACTTTCTCTCCCCTCGTGAGATTGTTCTGAGTTGATCCTTGAAGTGAGCTGCCTGTGTGAGTTAGATCCAGAGGATCCGAGCCTCTTCCAGATCACCAAGTGTGAGCGGGTACCGAAGAGATGAATGAGGGACTCTCCTGAGCCGAGCGATGAATCTTCGACAGACTGCTGTGAGCCTGAGCAGTCGGTTGAGCGATGAGAATCAGTCGATGGGATCCCAGAGAGCGACCGGTTGAGTCTTGACATGCAAGAGAACTCCTGGCTTCTCCTCGAGGTCTACGCTAAGGTCCTTTTCCAAGGCGTGAGTCGGCCATGATGAGCTGACCTGCTGAAGCCATGGTGGCCGTGTCCACCACAGCTTATGAGCGACCAGCTGATGTGCTGATAGACCTCGAGATGCACAATCTGCGGGATTTTCCTTGCCTGATACCAATCTCCAGTGAGTCTGCTGAGTGAGGTCCTGAATGAGTGATAGCCGATTTTTCACGAACTCCTTCCATCTTGATGAGTGAGAGCTCATCCAGGTGAGCGTGACCGACGAGTCCGTCCAAAGATAAGTTGTGGCGTTCGTGAGGTTGAGTTGGTCCTTGACGTACTTGGTCAGTTTGGCAAGAAGAAGAACTGCGGTGAGTTCTAACCGTGGGATTGTCAGCCGTTTGAGCGGTGCGACCTTCGTTTTCGAGCAGACCAATGTGAGTTGCGGTTTCCCGTTGTTGGAAACCTTGCGATAGACCAGGGCCCGGCAACCTTCAGGTAGTCGGGAGCCAGCCTATTACTAG
>NW_011887900.1:191079-193086 GCF_000806365.1 Fopius arisanus | reverse complement strand
AATCGTTTTACTGTTACCATATGAAATGCCACACATTTAATTGCTTGAAATTGGAATGAAAAAAAAATCCAGCCAAGTCCCCCTCGATCTTGAAAATTAATCGGATATTTCCCGAGAGTTTCGTTGTGTAGCAACGAGAAGGATAAGTTTCGCAGGTTAAAAATCCTGAGCGCGAAGCGCGACGAAACGAAACTCTCGGGAAATATCCGATAATTTTCATGGTTTTGGGGTATTACTACTGAAAATTTTCTCATTATTTCTCTGGTGAGCCATACCGTATGCCTTGTGATTTCGATGAAATGCTAGAACGTGGGACTAGGAAATTGTTGAAAAAAATTACACATTTGATATACAAAAAAAAAATATATTTTTTAATCAAGTGTCTACTCTTGGCCAACATTATGGAATGTTGCTCAATGGAAACCGCGGGAAGGTGGTAGACGTCTTCCATCATGGGTAATGGGAAGGAATGGAAGGTGAAGGAAATAGGGAAAAATTTAAGCCTAAATCATTCTTATTACTAATATATTTACAATAGTTCCATATCAACAATCGTACAAATGCCAGATTCGTGGAGAATCTCCCATTAATGCGATGCTGTTATGAATTGTCAAATTCAATATAAGGCAAAATATCTATCGACGAAGTCACAATAAAAACTGTCTAATCATAAAACTCTAATGCGATCGTTGAACTTGCATGGACTCTACAATTTTTTTGAAATGAGGTTTGTAATTACTGAGACTCACAAGCATAGCTTCTCTGAGGTTCTCATCGCCTAATGCCGACCTACCGGAGGTTTTAATTCGATTCATATGTGAAAAACCGGATTCACAAAGATAAGTTGTTCCGAAAACAACACGCGTTCGTTTGTACGCTTCCGTGAGGTGTAGAAAATCATTATTGTCGATAATTATCTTCCACAATTCATCCGAACTGCAGGAAGGTAAATCAAAAGTAATGAATTTTTCCATTTCAGCTGAAAGCAGTACCCCGTTGACGCAAGTAAAATTAACAATTGTGCTTTCTAAACGTTCAAGATCGTACATACACGCTTCAGGAGCCTGGAAAAACTGGCACAAGTACTGCAAATCGTCCATATCAGGGAACCGTTTATTTAAATCTTCATATAATTGCTGCGTCAATTCCGCGAAAGGCTGGCCATTAAACGATGTGTTGCCGGATCTTTTTACTATTGATTCTAACGCGGTGAACATGGACGGAACTGAATTTTTATTAAAATTGCCCTGAATTCTTTTGATTAACGTTCTTAAGGCTGTTACTGCCTGCACGTGATCCCACAAAAATTTTTCATTGCCCTGCATTCGGAGATTAATATTATTAACAAGTTTAGTCAAATCAACAAGATAAGCTAATTGTGTGAGTCACTCGAAATTGTTCAATTCTTCATACTCGCGATCGAATTCTTCTTTAACAAAACTAATAATTCCCGGTAAATTCTCAAAAAATCGTTCAAGCATCACTCCTTTACTCAACCACCTAACTTCGGTATAATAAACTAAATTTCGCGCATCTAATTCATTTACTTTTTTAAATTCTTCATAAAGTCGCTTGGCCAGCGGTTTCGCCAGAATTGAGTTCACAATTTTGACCACTAAATTCAAAACCTCGTCGATAGAAATTTTTTTCATGCAAAGAGCTAATCTATGTAACATGCAATGAATTGATTTAAACAGTGGGAAATCTGGGTCATTACCGCACCGAGTGAGAAAACCTTTCAATTTTCCGGTCATATTTGCAGCCCCGTCGGTTGCAATCGAAACTAATTTTTGTAAAGGTAATTTCGCCAGAATGAGTTCATCTTTGAACGCTTTGTAAATTTCTTCTCCCGACGCGTGTTTTTTAATCGGAAAAAGTGTCAGCATTTCTTCTACAATAGACATATTCGGTAACGAAAAACGAACGAAAACTATTACTTGCGCATGACCGGCCGTATCTGTTGACTCATCTAATTGCAACGAAAAATGATGACACTGAGTAATATCA
>NW_011887900.1:185990-191004 GCF_000806365.1 Fopius arisanus | reverse complement strand
TGCCGAAGTGGTGGGCGCACAATAAACAAATAATCGCGTCGCCGATTTTACTACACGTATATAAATGTTCCCACTCGATTTGATATTTGTCGGACCGCGTGTCTTGTGCTGGAGACTCGAGATTGGCAAAAGTGTATGACGTGCAATCATGATTATTTTTCGGTATTTCATCAAAACCCGTGACCGCGGTGGCTTTCAAAGACCGGATCTCATTCTGGCGCGCTAATGAATGTAATGGAAAATTTTTGTCATACCCGGCGTGTTGTCCGAAATAGTGCCTTTTGATATTTGAAGTTTTTAAGCAACGGAACTGCTGCGAACACAATAAACAAATGGCTATCTCACCAAATTTTGAGCACATGTACAGGTGCTCCCACTCGGCTTTAAAATTATCAAGACGTAGCTCCTTCGCGGAGGGTTCCATGTTTTAGCAATAAAAAATTAAATTTTAAACTTTAAACCACACAAGTTTAATTCACAAACTTCACTTTCACAAGTTGAGCGCAAGTCGTGCAACTTCAGCAACAAGTAGATTGTTCTTCGCTTGCTCAGAACAAACTGATCACAAATTTTTAAAATTTAAGTTCCAATGCAAAAGAGCCTTCGCTCCCACAACTCCCTCTTCCCAAATAACAATTTTTATTGCTAAACTAATTACGCCATTGGCTGCAGGAGCCCCGGGGGGAGGGGAGATCGAATCACGATCAGTAAGGGTAGATTAGGTACCCCATTCCTACCTGACCTCACCGCACCCACCCCCTAGCACTCTTATGATGCAGGTATGCACGTGCCAAGTTCTAATTGAAATTCGTTCCAATTTGACATTGTTCGGGTGCATTTTTATTAGCCCAATTCTAATATTTGGATTTCCAAGAAAGCCACTTTCAATATATTAGAGTCCATCATTAAATAAGTCCAATTTCAACATTTAGTTTTTCAGGAAATCCACCTTTAGTATATGACAGTGCATCATAAAAACCGCTTTTTCCATTGAGCATTACCATTCATCGAAAATCTCGGGCATATTTGTCATTTATTATGGGCTATCTCAGTTCTGTGCATTGCTAGTTTTTTCTCAGAATTCTTATTTTTATATCTCTTTATTCTTATTCATTTCCTCAGCAAGGACTATCACAACCATTGCTCATAATGTAATAATTAAATCGTAAAATAATTCGTGAACAAATAATGGTATAAGACTTACACCACTATTCATCCACGAATTGTTTGCTTCATATTATTGGGTACAGTTACCGCTCCAGCTCAGGAATGGACAACTATTTTATTTTATTTGTTTCATTGCTGCAAATATCGTCTGGAGACAAAATAATTGTCACGGCAGATTCCTCATCATGAAAACAAAAAAAAAAATTTTCCTCATATTGCTGCCTATTTCGAATAAAAAAAATTATATTTATAATGCAAATTGATGGAAAATCAAAATTTCCGCTCGATCGCACGGTGGCCCTCTGCCGGTATCGGTCGAACCAGAGCTCAAGCAGAGAGAGATATCGAATTAGAGCAGGTAGTTTTGTTAAGTGGATGAGGCCCCTCTCCCAGCTCTGACTAACGAAGGTCGGGAGCCGCGTGAGCCTAATGAGCCCAGGTTGCCGGGCCCTGAGATAGACCACGGCTGACATCGCGACCTGCGATGCATCGGAAAAACCGTGTACTTCAACGACGGAATCGGTGAACAGTCCGAGCCACCTGGGTATGGTGACCTCAAACAACTGGGTGAGTTTATCCCTGAATCGCCGCCAGCGTTGCGCAGTTGTTGGGGAAACTGGTTCGTCCCATCCCAGCTTCTCGATCCATAGAGCCTGGAGCAATATCTTGGCTCGTACAACCACTGGTGCTAGAAAGCCCAGTGGATCGAAGAGTTGAGCCGTTTCCGATAAAATGATTCTCTTCGTTATTGAGCTGGTCTCAGGCTGAGCGACGGAAAGCTTGAAATTGTCCGTTCCAGGATGCCAAGAAACCCCGAGAATCTTGGTGAGTGAGTTCTCTATGTCGTTGTTCTTGAGAGGTGCTGTCAGGTTGAAGATATGTGAGTACAGCTGGGCTATTTGAGTGCCATTTGGCTAGCGGAAAGCCTCCTGACAGGCAGAGCTGTGTCAGCTGGTGAGCAGTCCTGAGTAGCTCTTTATCTGAGGCAGCACCCCCGCAGATATCGTCAACATATCGTCCTTTCATGAGCGGTTCCACAGCAAGAGGATAGTTTGGTCCTTCATCCTCAACGAGCTGATGAAGAACACGTATTGCGAGAAACGGAGCTGATCTGGCGCCATAAGTGACCGTGGTGAGCTGATATGTGACGATATCTCCGTTTGAGTCGGTCCAGAGTATTTGTTGGAGTGGCCAATCCCCCGGATGTACTCGAATTTGACGAAACATCTTAGTTATGTCCGTCATGAAAATGAGCCGATTCCACCGAGAAAAGAGAAGTACATTCGAGATATCCTTCTGCAACTTCTCCCCCGTGTGCATGATTTCGTTCAACGATTTTGCTGAGCTGATCTTCTTGGAGCCGTTGAAGACAACTCTGAGCTTCGTCGTCTCACTACTCGCCCTCAGAACTCCGTGATGAGGGAAGAAATATTCTGGTAAAGCGTCAGTCCGAGAAGAACACGGACGGTCCGAGACTCTCAACCCTCCTGAAGCCGAGGCTTCATGTGCTAAGGTCATCTCGGTGTCCGTGCCCCTCACCTTGAACTGGCGCTGATGAGCTGATCTAGTGAGCTGTCCAGAGACTCGACGCATGTGGCCGAGCTTTTCGTATTCCCTGAGAAAGTCCGTGTAATGCTGACGATACACCTCATCACGTGAGAGTTTCCTGAGCAGACGATGGAGGCAAGCGAGTGCAGACCGTGAATCCCCGAGCAAGGAAGCTGAGGATTTGAGCGGTATCCGAACGATGTAGCGGCCCGAGGAATCTCGTGAGTAGGGCCGTTGAAAGTGTCTTCACACTGAGACCGACGAGATGAGCCTGAGACCCCCCGCTGATCGATGAGCTGATTCAAAATTGCCCGCGCCTCGTGATAATGACCGATGGTGAGGTCAAAACATTTTCCCATGGAATAGGGCAATTCGAGGCCCCTCGATCTTGCCGCTACTACCAATGAGCGTCTCATGAGTGCTTTCAAACTTTTCCCAATATGTCTCCAGGATCTCCAGTTTACCTTGGAGATTGGAGATTGTTAAAGTTTTCGCGTCTTCGGTGAGCAGCTCCTTATGAATGCGCTCAATGAACGCCGCCCGCGATTGGTTCAGGCTAATAGTCGCCTCAAATGATGCCATAATTGAGAATATATGAGCAGCTCAAAAAAAAGTAGTAATGATAGACTAAGACGATCACAAAGTCGATCAGTGAGACTACGAAGCGAAAGCAAGAGCAAAAAAGCGAGAAACGTGATAGCTTGATAAGCTATGCGTGTGAGCGGTTCCGTAGAGCAGTCCGAAGAATTTCGCAAAACAGCAAAATATTATAATTATAAAAAATTATAATTATATTATTATGCAAGAAAAGCGTTGCAGTGAGCGGTTCGAAAAGAGCCAAAGTTCGGAATCCAAAATAATTAAGACCACTTAGCTTGCAGGAGATTATATTGAGGTCCTGGAGCGGATCTGCGGTGTGGTTAGTACGGCCCTGATAAATGAGCGGGGCCCTCGGTTCTCTAGGGCAGGGCCCGGCAACCTTCAGGTAGTCGGGCGCCAGCCTATTACTAGGGTCGGAATAATCCTCTCATCCTAATGGGTACCCAATTAGCCAACCATTGTGTGCGAGTAAGTCCCAGTGGTGACGATATTTTCGTCAGCCACGTAGAGTGGCGTGCGAGTCGAATAAAAATGGCCGACTCACCAGAATTCGCGTTAAATTTCAGTTTCAAATTTTAAATATAAAATTGAAAAAGTAAAATTTAGGAAAACCTTGGAGAATATATTTCCGAAATGGTAGTCGGCAATTATTATTTCTCCGTTGAATCGTACCTTTTAATCTTTAACTTCGATGGAAGGATAGCATCTGGGATTATGAATTTGACGAACATTATTAGAAATTTGAAATACATACATTTGAATATATTTTTAATTAATTGTCTACTCTTGGCCAACATTATGGAATGTTGCTCAATGGAAACCGCGGGAAGGTGGTAGACGTATTCCATCATGGGTAATGGAAAGGAACAAAAGGTGCAGGAAATAGGAAAATATTTAATCCTAAAAAATCTTATTACTAATATATTTACAATAGTTTCATAGCAACAATCGTACGAATGCCAGATTCTTGGAGAATCTCACATTAATCCGATGCTGCAAAGAGTTGTCAAATTATATTAAATATGTAATTGTCAATATCTAGCGACATGGTTATAATGAAAAGGGTAAATGATTCAATTTTAATGCGAGCGTTGAATTTGCATAGATTCCACGATTTTTTCTAAATGAGGTTTATAATTACTGAGACTCACAAGCATGGCTTCTTTGAGGTTCTCATCTCCTAATGCCGACCTACCGGAGGTTTTAATGCGATTCATGTGAGAAAAACCTGATTCGCAAAGATATGTTGTCCCGAACATCACACGCATCCGTTTGTACGATTCTGCGAGAATTGGAAAATGATTACCTTCGATTATTATCTTCCACAAATCGTCTGAACTGCACGAAGGTAAATCGAATGTGATAAATTTTTCCATTTCACCGGAGAGTTGTACACCGTTTACGCGTGTAAAATTAACTATTGTAGACTCGAGGCGTTCAAGATCATACATAAAAGCTTTAGGAGCCTGGAAAAATTGACACAAGTACTGTAAATCATCTATGTTGGGAAATCGCTGATTTAAATTGTTGTATAATTGTTGCGTCAATTCTGCGAAAGGCTGGCCATTGAATGCTGTGTTGCTGGATCCCTTTACTACTGATTCTAACGCAGTAAACATAGACGGAACTAGATTTTTGGAAAAATTAGATTGGATTCTTTTGATTAATGTTCTCAACGCGGTCACTGCCTGCACGTAAT
>NW_011887900.1:126547-185860 GCF_000806365.1 Fopius arisanus | reverse complement strand
GGATTAATTTAAAATGTCTACTAATATTAAAGCCTTTCGCGTTGGTGAAGTGGTGGGCGCACAATAAACAAACAATCGCGTCGCTGATTTCACTACACGTATAAAGATGTTCCCACTCAATCTGATATTTATCGGACCGCGTGTCTTTGGCCGAAGACTCGACTTTTGAACTAATTTTTCCCGGCAAAATGGAATCATTATCCGTTGATTTTTATATCACAAATCGCGCCCGCGGCATCTTTCAAAGATCTGATCTCATTCTGGCGCGCTAATGAATTTCATGGGAAACTCTCGTCATATCCCGCATGTTGTCCGAAATAGTGCCGTTTGAAATTTGACGTTTTTGAACACGTAAACTGTCTCGAACATAATAAGCAAATGGCAATCTCACCAAATTTCGAGCACAAGTAAAGGTGTTCCCACTCAGCTTTGAAATTATCAAAATAAAAATTCAAATTAAAATTGCCGTCAAATATTGCATTTTTCTTTTAGTAAATTGCTGCAAATATCGTCTGGAGATGAAATAGTTGTCCACGGTGAGTGCTCATCATGAAAGCATTGAAATATTTTTTTGTCTAATATTGCTGCCAATTTCGAGTGAAAAATTGATATTTATATTTCAAATTTATGAAAAGTTGAAAATTGCCGCTCGATCACACGGCCGCCCTCTGCTGGCATTGGTCAAGCGAGACCGCAGAGAGAGAGAAAAATCGAATTAGAGCAGGTAGTTTCGTTAAGTGGATGAGGCCCCTCTCCCAGCTCTCACTAACGAACCTCGGGAGCCGCGTGAGCCCGATGAGCCCAGGTTGCCGGGCCCTGCTCTAGGGTGCTCCTGACTCGGTGAGCTGGGCACTGGAGAATCGTGATACGGTCCTGGCCGCTGAGAGGGATACTGCCTGGGATTGAGACCGTCCTGATGGATGAGCGGGGCTCTTGTGGTGACGTGACGGCACTGCACTGAGTCTACACATTCCCGCGCAAATCACTCCGATGCCACGCGAAACTGATAAAAAGAACAAAAATATTTCACTGATCCGGCTCGAAGGACCAAAATGTTTAATGACAGACCTGATTCAGTGGAAATAATGAGAGGATGGATGAGATGAGGACGGATTTTTCAGGGAACATTGAGCGGTTCAGAACGTCATTGCACGGGGGTTTTTTAATATGTGACCAAAAATCGCTTCATGAATTAAATAATATTGCTGAGCGGGTCGTTATTACGTCACAATAAATGAGCGGTTCAGAGAAGTTTAATTGAGCAGTACAGAGAAAAAAAAAACTTAATTAATTTTCCGAGAAAGAGAGCGTGGTGAGCCGTTTTAAAAAATACGCGTATACACAGTCAACGGTTGAGATGCAAATGAGGGAGATAACCCTGCTATAATTTGGCAGGTGATACAGTTTTCGCGGTCACATGACCTAATTATACTATCTATATAGGATAAAGGTGAGCTGCCAGGGAAGTGGCGCCTCAGGTGTGAAAAGTGATGACCCCTTTCATCTGAGGTGAGCGCGTCAGGTGTGCGTGAGTGGTGAGAGAATGGATGAGCCGCCCGTGTGCATGTGTGAATGCCTGTCAGCTGACAGGATTTCCAACATTTTGACAAGTCAATTTTCGCCAAACGTTCCTACATTTGGAGGTAATTTGGTTTTCTTGAACGATTATTATTCACCAAATTTATTCAAATCGATTACTTTCAACAAAATTTTACATAGTTTAGCAGCGTCCTAAATAAATTAAACAAGTACAATATTGCGTCTAGGGTCACATTGCAAACGAGAAAAAAATATGGTTATCAGCTTATTCCGCTGACGATAATATCACCGCTGAATTTCAAATTTAAAAACTGAAAAACTCGTTAAAACTTGTGATCATGACAAGATTGTTAAAGCGTCACATACTTGCTGCAACAGTAGAAATGATGCTATCAAAGTAAGCAAAAGAAATCCTAGAATGATCTAACGTTGTACTCACAAGTGAGTTTCCATACCAACGAATCCAAAAGTCTATTCAAAACCAAGAAAATAATATTTGCCCAAGTTCTATTTTCAACTGTCCGAATCTGTTCCTTAAATCGTCACTTTCATTCCTGGCAGAGGAGGAAGAGAGAGTACGCTGTCGAATCTCTCAAACCGAATCATTTTTTATTGTAAAATTTTAGTTAAGTTCTAGTTTGTCAAGAAAAATTGTAATCACGAGTATTTGCAAACAAACTTTAATTTGAAATGAATATTATAGTGTTTTCAACATAGAAATTTTCGAACGTACAAGACATTATATTCGTATCATCATTATAAATATCGATACCAAATTTATCTTTTCCAGACGGAAATTGATGTACTGGAGCAGTACAGTAATCCGCAGGACAGAAAGAAATATACGTTCCCTCAAGCAGAAACGGATCGTTTCCGGTTGGCCAGTGCTGATGCAAGAAATCCAAACGGCAGCCGTTCAGATATAGGTAAAATGTCCTTTTTACATCAAGTTTCAAATTCAATATTGGATATATTAATTTTCTGTGAAGGGTCTAGCCAGAAAGGCTTGGTAAATCGGACCTCCGCGAATTTCAAGGTGCGAATTTTTTGACATATTTATGACCCAAAACGATAAATCTATGGAAATTTTCAGATCTTTCTCTTGATTCCCTGATTTTTATGAATTGAAACTCCTAGTTGTTCAATTTTATTCTTTTTCTCATTGTAAAAATCGTTTTAAGGATCGGAAAACATTTAGTGAATGAAAATGATTCAGTTGATAAATAAAGTCTTTCATTTATAAATTATAAGGTGACTGAACGGATCGTCGTATTACGAATTTACTTAGTTTAATTGATAAATTAATTTTAAGAAATGAAACCTCCACTCGACTGTCAATCTCAAAGGGAATTGTCAAATTCCCTCAAGTACGCCCATTACGTGGCCAACAATGGGCTCCTCAAGAAACTCTATATTTCCGCAAAAATGTCTATTAGTCGGCTCTGCCCACCCGTCTAGTCGCTCCATTACGTCTTGCTCCAGGTAGGACAGCAACTATGACGCCAAAAATACTGAAATTAAACTCAAAATATTCGAACAGTGTTCTCTCTTCAAAACTCAAAAATTTTTTTTTTTAGAAAAGGACTTTGACCCCACAAAATAACATAAGGAACGAAAATACAGAGCTCGGTTGACAACCCAGCTCGCCATGAAATACTGGAAAAAATTATTCAACATTTTAATGGAATTGTTTCATAAACTATTGGGTTCATCGTATTACACCGTAAAAAAATTTTGTACTCAATTTAATTTTTTCCATAAAATATCGTTTGATACAATTCTCTGAACCTAATTGTTCATGCGATATTTACAAATGTGGTGTTCCCATTGCCAAATCCGCTGAAAAAAAAAACATTATTTCGATCAATTTTTCAATCAATAGTTCGCTATATTAAGTGAGATTAATCATTTAGTTGAATCTCCCATCGCTTCGAAGAACAATGTTCAATTAATTGCTTAAGAGTGAGACAAAAATATGGTTTGTTCTCTCTCTCGCTCCCGCGTCGTAGGGCAACTCTACCTTGCTCCCTCCTCACTAGGAGGGGAATCATGCATACCGGTGTGAGGAGTCACACAGACGTATATCCGCTGAACGCTATAGCCTCATTGGCTGTCCTTTTCGTCCCAGTCTCTCCAAAGGGGTGCTTCTGATCGGAAAGTAATGAAGGACTTTTCGCTTTAGAATCACCCCCATGCTCTTTCGGATAGGCGTGTACTTCTGGGACACCTTGTATATATATCTGCACCCATTTTGCTTGTACTGAGGGAAAGCACGGAAAACCTCGGTTGTGCAGCCGACAGATGTGACGTACATCAATTTTACGGGAGCTCGAGAGAGAGAGAGGGAACCGCGCCCAACTAATGGTCCAACAAATTGTGGAGAAGAAGAAAAGAAAAAAATAAATAATTAAAGTGATAACCGAATTTTCGCGAATTTCCCCGGACCAGCCAGAGGTTTTGCCTAGTGCGGAGAGAATTTAGGGGAGAGTTCCCGTCGGAATAATTTTAGGGGAGGTTAAGGTTAGGGAATAATTCAGGGAATAATTAATTGCAGGGGAAATCGCGTCGGTCCTCTAATCGCGCCACGAAGAGGGGTAATTAAAATTATCATCCGGCGTGGTCCATTTGCGAAATCTTCCCGGGATGAACAGTCTGGCGGCGAGTTCCAGCACCCCATAGGGAGGGATCCGTGAGGTGTTTTCAAATACGTTTAAGAGTGGAAGCTCAGTAGGGGTGTCACGATTAACACCCTGCTGAATTGTCGATTGCGTTTGTCGCGTAGGGTGTTTTCATGTCAAAATTGTTGTCCACAGATCCCCGGAGAGCCAACCGGGTAAGACTAGTCGCGAGAATCGCGTTTAATGGTAAAAATTAGGAGATTTATTTTCCCCCGATTCAAATTGGAATGGGGGGGTTTAACGCGCTGGGCGACGCCGGCGCCGCCGTAGCCAATCCACCAGAACTAACGTTCTGACGAGGCAAGAGTTTCGCCGTCTTTTTGGCAGTTATCGCCAGGACACGGAGGTGATAGGGGAGTTTTTCCACGAGGGAACAAAAGGACGCAATGGGCGGATTCAACCTTGTGCACAAGTCCCGTGCCAAGGTGAGAGAATATTCTAATTAATTCTCCCAGTCACCCCGGTGACTGGAGACCCGTTTTTGTGATTCGCGAGTGAAAAATATCCCGTTCGATCAACGGATCGAACGGAACCTTCCGTCCGTCGAGGTGTTCGCGATTGTTTTTTCGGCCACGGTTCCCCCGGAAACCATAATCAACCGCGTATGAAGGGTTATTAATCCCAGGGGACCGTCCCCGTGGAGGTTTCGAGCCATTCCGCATGAAAATGCCGGTAAAAATCCCGGGAGAAACTGTCAAAAACCCGCGTGGAATGTGAGGATTTTTCTCGATTGGCCTTGAACGGCGTACGTGCCGTCGAAGCCTTGAGTATTTCCCCCACTACGCTCCGCTTACCGTAACTCCGGCTCAATGGCTTTTGGAAAATTCCCGTTCCAAAAAACGCAGATATCTCGGTCCCCGTATGCGGTGAAAATCCCCAATTTTGGGAGGATGTAGGCGAGTTATCCTCCTCGATGGTGGAGTTTATTCGGGCTCGATCGGTTGACCCATTACGGCGCCGGACAATGACAACTGTTAAAAACTTATCCTAACGCGCGCCGTGCACGTTGAACGTTAGACACGGATGTAGAGAGCTACTGTACTCACCGAGACAGTGTGATTGATGAACACAGCAGATTTTCTGCATTACTAGTTTACTGCACAACTGAGTTTTACCGTGCTTTCCCCCACTACAAGCCAAATGGGTGCAATTGACAAACGTCGGTCCATGGAACTGTAAATAGAAAAGCATAAAGAAGATAGTACGGATATGAAATAAATACTAAATTCGAAACAAATACATCGGAGGTCATGAGGCGTTCAAGACAATAGAAACAAAATGAAATTCAGCGGCGAGAAAATGAGCAAACGTTCACAATAAAAATCTAGTAATGAACAAAATGAAAGTTGCAAAACTTAATTAATTCAATCTCAAAATGAAAGAATTGTCACAATCAATCATCTAAAAAGTAATTAATTCGGAACGAGAGAGAGACCAAAAATTACTGACTGAAGTGGCCAGAGATGCCCTGATAGAGACCACTGTAGAATAGTTCTGCAGGACTCCGATGTCCGAAACATCGAAAATAAATCACACTGGCAAATCTTTCACCGCTAATTCACGAAACAGAACATCTTCAGTGGCCACCACGCTCACGCAGAGATCCAGAAGTCCTTACGAAGCAACAATTTTCCTTCACAACAAAGATAACGGCCTCAACTTCTATAGCGTCCCACTAATTATCCCTCGAACCAAATTTTGGCACAGGTTATTTTAGTTTGCCCACCAAACGAGAAGTAATTTACGCGAACACGTGCGAATACGCAACATGCAGATGATGCCACGGAAATATGTGATTGGTGAGGACAATGTCATCATCCACTAATTCCAATTAATTCGGCATGCGCGACCGCTATAATTCATTTCATACGCATGCGCTCTCAATTTTTTCGATGCTCAAACTTAATTAACTGTCCTTAAATAATGTGAATAAATTCACAGCGCTTCTCTCATATCTCAAAATTAATTTCTGCGTCCTCTGTTGCGATGGGAGAAATGATTCTCTCACATTATTACGGACAATGAATTTCCAACTGATCTCCAATCAGCCACGTGTCCTCATCACTGCGTCACTTTCGATGTTATGGATGACTGGATTGTGGCTCCATCACGGTTACGTACGAAACCAGTCGAAGAGAAAAAGTTACAGCAGGCGATGACATCTCTCGGCTTCCTTATGATTCTCAGAACGTCCTCCGAAGGAGCGCGGTGACGCGTGAATTGGATTCAAATTAAAAAACATAAAACATAATATAACACGATCATTAGTTGTCCCATCTTCAGCCTCAGAAATCTTGAGGAAATCAGAAATAAGGATTTTAAATTGTAAGGAGGCATGAACCGATGGCCTAAGGGACATAGCTAATCAGGACTTGTCAATTAGGACTCTTGTCGGGCGACATTAGATAAAGTTCTCCGCCACCATATCTACCACATATATTGTTTCTTTCGTCGTTATTATTACTTTTGTCTTCACTATCCTGAAAATATAGTTATTCAGTCAACTCTGTGTTTGTGAAAATTACTTAATTGTCAACCTAAACCAGGGGAGTCGATTTCCGAGGCAGTGACTGTAAGTAGCCCGTATTTCTGTATAACTTCTCTCTCCTTGGTCTATCTTTTCTTCATCAGGTCCCCAAAGTCGATTCTACCCCTTGTTCGAGTCTATTACTCTTTATAAATTCATTGATTGAAATATACCGAGTGGTTAATAACCTCGCCAAAGTTGACTGGCGCGCAACATTATCATCGAATCATTAAAATCATCCGCCTTGAGCCCCGGCAGCTGTTCACCCAAGCCGCGTCGGGTGAGATCTTTTCAACAAACTTCCTTATTTTCATTACAAAATTGAAAGGTAAAAAGGATCTTGTCTCAATAATTAACCACGTCTCTCTTTTCTCTTAAAATTCCTGCCATTGAGAGTGACTTCCCGTGTAGTGGAAATCAACAAAGGTAACGCGAATCGGTCAAGAACCCGTAGCTGGTAAAATACCCTATTACAATACGTAGACTAGTGATGAAGCATGATACTTGTATCCCAACATTGTAATGATTTGTTTCTGTGCTCTCAGCAAATACTCAGGAAAATCCTAACTCATTTAACCGAAACCCTGAAACACGGCCAAAATGATCACTTTCGTTTTCGTTTTCAAATCTGAAACGCCAAAACCATACACAACCATAACCAGATCTTGGGAACAGTCGGCAGCTCATCCAAGCCTTATACAGTCAGTATTTAGAGCGCCAACCGAATTGTAGCAGCACGGAATCGACAAACCGCAACCGCAACTGAATCCGTACTTAAAAGTAAAATTTTACCGATCATCCCCAGAATCTGATAGAGAAAATTACTATGAGAGAGGTTTGCGAATTCGAGGAAAATGAATCGAGATTTTCTGTCTCAAAGCTTAACTAATTTGATGGATTATTGATGGTGAAATACTTGAACGGAGCTTCGCGATTTATTGATAGTTATTTGTAAATTTCGGTAAGAGAGCTGCGCGAATTCGTGGAGGATTAACGGTAATTTCTCATAAAGCTTTTGGCTAATGTTGTGAGAAATAAATCGTCATTTTTCCGGAAGAGAGCTTCGTCATTTGTGGATTCCAACAATCGAATTTTCGTTAGCAATAAGATCCCTCTCGAGCTGGCCCATCAGGTGGCGCCATGCGTGGTCAAATGCTGTACCACGATTACGGAGGAATTTCTCTCCGAAGAGAAATTGGGGGCCGTCTATCTAAACGAAACTATCGAATCCTAAATTTGCTGATACTCACTAATCCTAAAGTCTTTCTGAACCGTAACAAAACCTCAATTTCCGTAACCGTAGGACTCTGGCGATCCGCGCAGACGATGGAGCTAATTTTCTCTATCTGGCCTTCGAACCGTGCTAAATTAAGGTTTGCCGCAACCCTCTCGCGACTGAGGGAGGGCGGTTATCCCAATCCGTTCTATAGGCTTTCCTATCCAAGTGACCAGAAGGTTTTCCAGGGACCACCGGGATCACAATATGCCTGCCAATCTTCCACAGTGATCCCTGGGTCCTTAACCCGATTCCTCGCGGACGACTCTCGACTAATAATGAAGAGGGAGTTTGAGGGTTGTTACCTATTTTTTTAATCTTTAATAGTAGCTGCATTTTAGCGATATTTTTCCTAGCTGTAGGAGTTTTCTAATTGATTTTCATCTCTCATCTCGGCGCCAAGAGTGTGGGACAATCAGTAGGTGACCCGATTTTCCGGACCTGGTTTGAAGGTAGCAGGTAGTTTCCCTCGAGGATTTATTCATGTAGCTGTCTCGGAGGAAAATTCAAGTCTTTAGCGATCAGTTGCATGGTTCTCTCTCGCTCTTAACCCTAAGTAATTACCCTACGGGACTGCAGGTGATGAATTCGCCAGGAATTTCGCCGCAATATAAAGTGATACTATCATCAATCATATGAAGATCCATGAATTATCTCTGTGAAAAGTAGTGAATGTTCCTGTGTTCAATTTGTGTGATGATTATACACGGTGAGAAATATCCACGAAAAAGTACTGATCTCGCACCAGTAAACGTGGGATATTGCACTGTGTTGATGAAACTGCATGTGAAATTTACCAAAAACGACTGGAGTTCCACCGAATATTTCCTACGGAGAACAATAAAATTTACTGGTCTGATCCTCATTTTTTTCCGAAGTTCATTTGATGTTCGGAAATGTACTGCTAACAAACTGAGATATTCATAGAAGCAGTCAGTTTTGTTATAGACAAGACATTTTTTTTCTGTACAAGTTATTCATTTCCTACTGCATCTACAGTAAGTTTTACCCGGCTGCTCCTTATTTTTTCCGTGATGAATAGCTTACTTTGTGCAATACTGTCAGTGTTTCAGAGATTTCGTAGGTCAACTCCAATGCGATTCGTCCTTCGTGTGGGCCCATTTACGCATGCGTGATTCAGTGCCAACACGTTGTTACAAATGAAATTAAAGTTGGTAATACGTAAGTTCAATGGCGAAGTGATTATAAGTTAATAAATAAATCAATAGTGCACAAAACCAGCAAGGTATGTTATTTGTTTATTACTAATAATGCTTTTTCAAGCATAACATCGAATACTGAAATCCTCGTGTTGGGAATGGTTTATGGCCCAAAACCAACCTTGAAATTAAGGAAGTACTTATCTCTTGTTACTTATCCCTTGAGGCATAAAGTAGCATATGCACCACGGTCAAAAAGCATTTTCAAATTCAAGTGATTATATCCCTCGCCTTCGGCTGGGCATATAACGTCACGATCGCCAGAGACGTAGGAGGAGGAACGCCGACAATCAATTCATTAGATTTTCATTGTCAACAATTTAAACATGTAATTGTAATTTCCAGTTTTGGATTGGGTTTATGATTTCAGCAAGGATCTAGGATTGGTAAGATAGGAATACTCTGTAATGAATAATCAATAGATGGAAAATCAACAGCTGAGTGCCTGAAAATCCATTAATTCTATTTCTGTAATTTTTTTACCTAATTTTTTGCCTAAAACGTCTAATCCTGATTTTTATGATATTTCATAGGCTGCCGCACATCTCAGAAGGCCGCACATACAGGCAAATGCTTTAAGCAGACTTCTGCTAACTTCTGGCTGCCCTGGAACGTCAGTCATCAAAGCTTTCGAAACCAGAGGGTATCAGAAGAAGGTTGACAAGAATAAATTGTCTCGACGATCATTGGACAGTTTAGGGAGACACAGTTGGACAGGGTTCTCATTGTGCAGGGTGTTGAGTTCCTCACAGAGTTCCGAATTAAGAAAGAGACATTTGTAGGATGGAGTCATAGAATATCTGTGGCATTTCCTAGAGAAGATCCATCTGGTTATTATGGACCACATGCGAGAGTTGATGATAGATGATCAAACCAGGAGGAAGACTCAATCAACATTACGAGTACATGAAAAAAGTCGTGATCGCTTCAGGGCTTCTAAGACCGGTAATCCGTGAAAGCGTGCAGCCTCATATTGTATATGATATCCCACAGGCGGAGCAAGATCCTCTGACGTGGCTGGAGAGCCATCTCGAACCTCGTGGAACTGTCCTTGACAACTGAAGGGCAACCTGCCAAGCAGGAGGAGAAAACTGAAAACAATAGCTGTGCATGAATATTATCAGCGATTTCCATGCCTGCGAAATGCAATAGGAGGTCAATATTGAGTAATTGACTTCAATATTCAGTAACCAGAGCATCAAACTAGAGTTTCCGAGCGGTGGGAAGCAGTCAAAGGTTTTATCGGAGAACGAATCCAGGATATAGAGAGACTCAGCATTGAAGATCGAGCCTATGCTGTTATGATGTCAAACCTGTCACTTGCATCACAGAGAGATACTGTAATTTTTTATCTGGTAGCTTTTCTCATCGAGTTCCCATGAAAGAGAAGAGCCGTTGACCAAAATGCAGTACCACAGAGATATTAACATCCGTAGAAAGACGTGAGGGTGGTATATTGCATATCTTGTTGAGCTAGAGAATTTTGTAGAGATATACTTTTGTCCTGGTCATTCTCTCAATTGTTATAAGTTAGACGGAATTCAATAATATTTAGTTTTCACGTTTTCTCAATGGTTATTTGGATTATAAACGTTCGATTTCTGCACTAACCCATACATTTCCTACCTTCAGACTCTCACTGATATTAATGCAATACTGGATCGTCATCGAGAAAATTTGAGAGCTGCACATCTCTCCAACCGATTCCCATTATTGTGGGACCTGTGGCGAATCGTCAGTCATTCTTCGTCTTTGTCACCGAGACACTTTACTCTGTTGATTTCGTCCTTCATGCAGTTGACTCATGTCTGAAGATATTCTCTGCACTTCACTGTGAATATCCAGAAAGAGGCGTTCACATGTGCCTATTTATTCACAAAGCTTTTTATGATATAACGACTCCCCTTGATCACGTTAGCAATTCAGTGAGGGCAGTGATTGGTTTAATCAATCAACAGTTAGTGAGTTTACGGGATCAAAACTAAGATATTTATCAAATTTCATAATCGTTTTTTTTCATTATTTCTCTATCTTTTTTGTGTTGACATTTATAATTCGACCGTAAAAAGAAAGAAAAATATTTCTTTCTGTTGAATGTAGAGATCACTTTATTGATCGCTTATCATACCTACAGCATGTAAAAGATCTGCATAATAATTTGTGCATTTTTGTTTGCGCGACAAATAAATGTGTAAGTTAAACTGATGGATTCTGATCCTATTGATGCTATTTCTAATACAGTTTTTTAACACCACGATATTACTCCTGATGACGATTCTGAGATTGTTTCGGACACTGATACTGCTAATAATTCAACAAATGATTTAATAAATAGTACGGCTGATACATTTTACATGAAAACAACTTCGTCATTTACACCCCTTAAGTTTGTTGCACAGTTGTATGATTTTTCAGATGTGTCTCGTGCAAGAACTTTGGAAATCAGACATTCTACAGAAAAATTATTAAATGTGGTGTTGGCTGATGTTAAACTTAAGGTTGTAGAATCGATCGAACATGGGGCCTCCCGGACAGATACAATTGAAAAAATTGAGAGAATTTTTGCAAATACTCAACGGTTCCAACGTATGGAGACCGAATTTCAGTGTTTTAAATTATCTCGTGATCAGGAGTCGTATATTGAACCACAGTCTTATCAACTGGGTGAGAGGCAAGAGTTTGTCGTCGTAAATAATGAAAGAACTTTAAAGATGTTGCCTGTAACTGCACAATTTATATCTATAAGATTTGTGCTTAAAAAGTTTTTTCAATTGCCTGGTATTTATGAAGAATCCATAAAATATTATAATTCACTGCAATTGAAGATGATGCAATCGACGGTGGCTTCTACCCAGAGGAATTGCGTCACATCACGTATTCAAATGTGTTCCTCGTTGAGAAGGCGGGGAAGAAGGGGAGCAGGAAGGAATACGTCAAGTGGCTGGGATTTGATAATATACACAACAGTTGGATAGATTCTAATCAAATGTTATTTTACAATAAAAAAAAAATTATTTGGAAAAATTTGGATCTTTTATTCAATGTAACTATGAGGCAGAGTGTTGAATCAAGCAAAATGATTTTTTTGTCACTGAGGTCCGAGAAGTGGCTCTTACGGGGCTATTTTCAGACCAATATGTAGCAGTTCTGTCTTCTGCTACTTATCGGCCTGTTTTGAAAACGATATGGCTGCGTGATGGACCAGTGTAGTCAATGACATATGACGGGCGTTGAGTGACACTGACGACTCACCATAACTCCTGTGTCTCAGATGAGAGTTTGGGTTTTATTTCGAGAAAAAATCAAAGGGAGGAAGAAAGTGAAAAATGTGTGATATTATAATTACGAGCAGTGATGACGACGCTAGTGGTGAATATACTCAATGTTAAAAAAAACTCTGCTTGTATATGATTCCATCAACATTGAGTCTTCCAAACTGAAGATGTTTTTGTCTGCTAACCAGAAGAATTCTAATCGCCCAAAGAAGAAAGCCACCACGTTTACTGACGAGCAAATCTCCCACTTCTCGAACACAGCACCTGATAGCACTTGGCTTGTAGCTAAGGTAAACAGTGGTACCAATACTTCACCAATCCATTCCAAAACGGTTAAAAATTTAATGTCTTTACTTTATTTGCAGGTGGCATTAATTCTGGGACTCCACGGCCTCTGCAGACGAACTGAGCTTTATAACCCAACTTTTAACAACTTTCAAGACCACAAGACATGTCTTACCTTCGTCTTAACGACCACAAAGAACGGTACAGATCGAGAGTTCTCTGTTACTGGACGACACTGTGAGACAGTCAGGAAATATCTGTCTCTGAGGTCATCTGGATCCATTCAGAAAAGCAAGTTTTTCCTGAAGTACGTCAATGGTAAGTGTCAGAAGCAAGTGATGGAGATTCACAAAATCGGGAGTCTCCCCAAGGAAATTGCTACATACTTGGGACTTCCGGAGCCCCAATCTTACAGTAGCCACTCATTTAGACGTACTGGAGCGACAATTGCAGCAGAAGCTAGTCTGGATTTCCTTTCTCTAACAAAATTAGGAGGTTGGAAAAGTTCAATGACTGCTGAAAGCTACGTCGACAGGTCTCTCGCTCAAAAGAAGGAAGTTTCTGCCCAAATCAACAATGTAATTCAGAAAAAAACTCCACTCTCTTCCACTATCACACGACCAGCTACAACGCTCCCACTAGCAGCTCCAGGAACAAGCTGGGCCCGTCCATGGACTTCAAATGAAGGATTTCAAGCCCCGGTTGCAAAGAAAGTGAGGCTCGATGCGAGAGATAATTCATCAGAATTCAAATCCTCTTATCATGATGCCGCAATCCTGTGGGACAATCAGCAATTGGTGAATATTCCGGTGAGCTCTGATCAACAGATTCATCTGCACTTCCTCAATTGCTCGGACGTCAATGTTTTCGGCCAACCCACCGCAGAAAATCGCCATTGAAATAGGGGGCTGTGCAACTTTCAAAAATATTGTTTAAACTATATTGTTCATGTTCAAGTCTGCAACTTACATGTGATTTAAAAAGTGCAAAGTAACATAAGGATCATTCCTCGAAGTCTCGATAGTGAGACGATACGGATAAGATATATTTGAAATTTGTTCCGTGCCTTAACCATGGTAAATGAACGCGAGTGACCAGTACTAGTTTAGGCGTGTACGTCGGACAATTTATAGCGAAAAAGAAAAATCAGTGCGAAAACAGCTAATTGCCAGGTTTACCCGACAGTTAATTTCAGTTTTTTTTTTGCAAGTGAAAAAAAATGCATTCTTCAACGAATCCACTAATTGAGATGCCACCCCAAGAAAATAATAAAAACTCAACACAGTCAACCACCAGTCAATCGAACAATATAACGTATGCAAAAGCTGCACAGCAGACCAACGGTATAACCAAATACGGATTTCATAGAAACTGATAAGGCGACAACACCGATCACAATTCCTCTACCATCGATGGCTACCCCCTCCACAAACCCATCACGTTCAACGACTAATGATGGCCTTTTGGAAAATTTCGAGGAAAACACGGGAGCAACAGCTGATGACCAAAACAGAAACATAGAAAAAGAATAATCGATAAACGTGCGTACCGTTGATAGCCCACAAGTGCCCCCCACCGCAACAGCCACCAAATCATTCGAAACTAAACAAATGTCACTTGAATTACAAACTGGCAAGAGACCACACTCAAGCGATACCTCAACTTCTCTATCCGCAACGGGCCATCTCGCTGACGTAGAAAAGGTGGAAGATGAACAATTTAAAATCCCCATCAACCACAAGAAAAAAAATCGGAAAAACCAAAACAGGAAGAAGAAAGATGAGTAAAAATCGACCACGCACGCTGAATCCACTCTAAAGAGAAGGAAGACGGGGGAAACTGCCAAGTCATCGCCCTTAGACATCAGGCGGCTGATTGGTCCAGCACGAGGGCATTTTGAGCTTAACCAAAGTAGATTCCCCATCACTTTTGATGGCCTGGGTGCATTTCTGGAAGAAACACGTACAACCAGCAATGTCTCCGAAGTATTGGCTCAATTTTTAACTGGTAACCTTGATAAAACTGATCACATGCTGGAAATTGCACATGGACTCGTCTTTGACATTGGACTTATAAGGTACATCACTCAGGTTCGACGACAAGTTAAAAAGATTACTGATACAGGTGACAACTCCGCGGACGAATCATCCACCAGTGAAAGTTCTGGGAGATAAGGCTGTCAAAGATGTCGACAAATACACGTACTGCACAGCAACAAGTGAATAGGGACATTAGAGTACTGTTTTGGAATGCGCGTAGTATCATCAGACTAAAAGAAGAATTAGAAATTATACTCAAAGATCTAGATATATTTATTTGTGTTGAATCCTGGCGCAATTCTATTGTAATGGCAGATGAACGCTTTCAATATCCAGGATTTACGACTTATCGCGTAGACAGAGAACACTTTCGAGGAGGGGGAATTTTAATTGCAACCCCCCAACCCACCCTACTGGTTGGTGATTTCAACTTGTATCACACTGAGTGGAACTGTCGCAACACAGACGCGAACGGAGCTACAGTAATGAATTGTATCGATAAATATGATTTGTTCCTGCACAACCACAACACGACAACTCATGCTGAAGGTTCGAATTTAGACCTACTTCTTACCTCAATGGAATTAGTTGATAAAGTCCACTTTACCATTAATGATGATCTATGGGGATCAGATAATTTCCCCATACATATAACAATATATGTGAATAAAACAATTTATCGCAGGAAAACTTTTAAAATTAGCTCTAAAAGAACGGACTGGACTAAGTACAAAAGGTACCTCGACCTAGAATACCCCAAATTCTTCCACAATAGCTATGAACAAATTAAGGCCAGCGAAAAATATAATTTCTTTGTCAATATTATTACTAGTAATTGGAAAAAAGCAACGCCAGAAAAGGAAAAGGTAAATGATCAAATCCACAGGAAACCAGTGTCCTGGTGGGATTCTGACTGTCAGAAGGTAAAAGAAAAATGAGCCGAGGCCTGTAAAAACTGGAACCGCACGGGCAGGTTGGAGCACTTTATGGAACACAACAAAATGGCCGCTGTTGCAAAAAAATCTTTCAAAAACAAAAAAAAACAGACTTTCAGGAATTTCGCGGAAACCATTAATATAAACGCGAACCCAACTCACATTTGGATTACGTGCAAGATACTAAAAAATAAATGGACGAAAATTATTTACAAAAAACCAGAAAGCTATAGGCATAATGAACTGGAAAGATTACAATCCTCTCTCGATAAACTATGTCCTCCGTCTGTACCAACAAACCCAAAAAACATCCCGACTGCCGGGGATAACCCCTTTTTTGATTAGCCATTTGATTCCCTAATTCACCGGGAGGGCGCCAGCTATTTTAAGTGGGTAAAATAGCAAACCAGAGAGCCGCCTAGTTGTTAAGGATACACTTAGGAAATACCGTTTAAGCCGCCTAGTTGTTGAGGACCCAATTAGGAAAGACCAAAGATGCCGGTGGAGGTGGGGGTTAACATTGTCGATAACACACACGGAGGAGAGCACAGAACGGTGGGCTCGTTCTCGCGACAGGACACACAATTAGTTCCAATAAGTTCCGCCTAGTTGTTAAGGATAGAATTAGGAAAGACCGATAAGTTACAATTATGTGCGCGACGAGAGATCGTCCCTGTCCCTTTCCCAGGGCGCAGTGAGGACCTCTGGAGACTTCTCGCGAAATAGCAAAGTGGCGGATGTAAAATTAGAACGCGTGCGGAAGCAGTGGGTCGCCCAGTATGGTAGGTTATGGAAAGAGGGTCGGAGTTCTTTAGTGTAGTCGGTCCCCGCCAGCGTCAGGAGGTTGGTAGGGTAGAGTGATCGATAGCAGATCAGGTCGATAGAGGCGAGAGCGATCGGTAATTAGATAGCGAGGGAAGATCGATAGCTGTCCATAGGCGCTAGCAAGGCGGGAGCTCGAGGTATAAGTATTGGTATACCTCCTCTCATTTTCCGTTAGCTCAGCCTCATGGCTGTACGAAGATAGCGATACGTACACCAATAGGGCGGGCTATATAGCGCTGGTCATCGGTAGCTACGGGCTGGCTAGAGCCCGGGGCCGACTGGCCCGTGAGAGTGCCGAGATTTAGTTCACGTGACGACTCGGTAATTTCTGAAAAGTGTTTGGTTGACAAAAGTATATTTTCTTCCTTGAGAAAAATGCGGTGTGTTTACTGCGGTAAAACCAACAAAACGCATAAGAAGATATCTTTTCATCGGTGAGTACATAACAGTATTTGATCAATATCAAACAACAATATCAATTATCAACATCAAAAGTAGTTATTCAAAATTTTGATCATTATAGGTAAAATTAGAAATACAGGGAAGTAATTAATATCCTTAATTTTTAATAATTTATTGAGGTAACAGAGTGATTAAATAATCTGCGATCTTACCCATTTGATATTGTTTGCAAAAATACTCAAGAATTTGGTTGCTCGATTATTGCTGAAAAATTCAATCACTTATTGTCACTGGCTAAAAAATTGAACGTTAAAGATTTTCTCCTTGTCCAGTTAAGATTTTTCATTGTAATCAGCTCAAATTGAACTAAATAGAGAATTTTATTTCCTGATAACGAATATAAAAAAATGCCAAGAATATTCATTTCTTTTAGCTTGTCCTATGCAGATCCCATACCAAGAAATACATTAAAAGTTCGAACGAACCACTTCCCGCTATTTTTGATTTTTTGTATCTCGTTAAAATTTACCCAGAAACTTGGCGGCTACTCTGGATAAACATGCTTCTCCCCTTCCACTAACAACTGCGCTGAGCATGCGCACTTGATAGAAGTTTAGTTCCCGGACTACTATTCGGAGGCGCTGATTGACTTTCAAGTCGGCCTCACCAGGGGATTACGCGATAGTCTATCCAGTTATATAGAGATCAGTGAGTGCGTGGGGGATCGTCCGTGGTACTTATCACCACCGCGAGGATATCCCTGCCGGTAACGTTTCCTGGAGCGCGCCGAATTCAAATGTCCCCAACCAGGCTGTCCAGTTAACCCCTTATCTGGACCCCTGGCCACTTGGATGCCCGCCCTGTTTAACGTGGAACAGTTTTCTGGCGTGAAGAACCAAGTGTTTCGACAGAGGAGTCCCATTGAGAGCTGAGGTTCAGTACTATAACCTCAACTCCCCGCGCGTAGGGAATTAGCGGACCCAATCGATACGGCAGAGAGCGTGATTTATTCCAGTAAATATCTTTAATTATTATTATCGCGAAAATCGCGTTACAATACTTATCTCACAGTTTGCAGATGATGTTGCACTAATCACCAGTCATAAGTCCTCGTTAACATCCAAAAATTGCATAGAACAAGCGATAAATGAAATAAAAGATAAGTTGCATACGTTGGGACTCGACTTAGCTCCGCACAACACTGAACTCATTCAATTTTCCAAAAAAAGGAAGGCAAAGCTGGGAGATATTTTGATCAAAATAGGCACCACCAATGTGCGCACTCAAGAATCTACGCAAGAATCGCTTTCTTGGCCTTATCTTCGATTATAGATTCACGTTGAAAGAGCACTTAGAACGGGTTAAAAAGAAATGAAACAGATCTATAAAGATGGTAAAATTTCTCAGAGGCACCTGGTGGGGTTCTGTGCAGGTTCCCTGCACCCGAACAACCGTATACAAAAACTTTGTCTGGGCCGCTATCGATTATGGTCTATTCCTGTATATCCCAGCAATGAAAAGACAAATGGAAAATTTTGAAAAAATCTAGTTCGCTGCGCTGAGAGCGGCGCTCGGATATATAGGATTAGTACGCCAATAAATATTATTATTGCAGAATCTAAAATTACATTCCTTAATGATCGAGCTCAATATCTATGTCTAAACTTTATACATAAAAACTTCTCCAATACTGATTTGCTCACTAATAGGCTAATGCTACAATTTTCGAAAGATATTTTACACAAATTTCCAAACAAAAACAAAAACCTGATTTCACAATGTCTCGAAAAAGCATTGGGAAAAACCACAAACCTATATATGGAAAAAAAGTACAATATATATCGGTTTGACTATGCAATCAACGCACAGGCTATTCTCTTTGATAATGTCACAGATACAAGGGTACTTAGTGAATTGAATACTCAAGGTTGCATCGATATATACACAGATGGGAGCAAAAGAAAAGATGCACCAGCCGTCGTTGCTGCTTGGGTATGCCCGCAATTGAACATTACCGAAAGTAAAAGTATAGATCATTCAGCAGCAATCTATACTGCGGAAAGTCTGGCCCTTTACCTAGCCGTTTATTCCGCAAAAAATGACCTCGACAAAAATGTAAATGTAAACATATCTTCTTCGATTCCCTCAGCGCTTTTACATCGCTCAACAATCCCAAGCACGATATAACGATTAATCCTTCTATATTCATGTGCAAGGAAAAATTTGATGAATGCCTTAAAGTAACTCGAAATAATGGAACAGAGTTGAAATTGAGCTGGGTGCCTGCACACTCAGGAATTGAGGGAAATGAAAGAGCTGACCTGGCGGCAAAGACAGCAACAATGCAAAACCCCGAAGCCATCAGGGTCCCATTCACTGACTTAAGGGAATACACCAAAAAGACGTGCAAAGAGAAAACAAAAAAAAAACACCAACAGAATTATCAGTCAATCAGGGAAGCGACTTCTTCAAGTACTAAAACACGAAAAAACCAAAGCCGTGGTACTCATATTGTCGTCGACTCTCCCGGAAATTCCTTATCTTTGTCAACAGGGCCAGATCGAATCATTATATAGGTTGTGAATGCGGGCATATTTATAAAGATCTAAATCATGCTATATGGTCTTGTCCCAATACATGGAATAATAGGCAAGCTCTCATTAGGAATTTAATCAAATTAAATGTAGGCACTCGGACGTTTAATATTGAATCGCTGCTATCTAGACTACACATCAAAGCGTTGAAAACTATACATGAGTTCTTGAAAAAACACAGTATAAGAATTTAACAGTATTAGTATTTAACTGAACAGTAAGAAGAAAGAAAAAAAAATGTATAGTAGAATGTATGAAGAACACATCAGCCCTTGTAACACTGGCAATGGGCTAATGAGGCCCTAAAAGCATTAAAAAAAAAAAAAAAGTAGCCCCTTCTTCGGACCTTCGTGAAAAAAAATAGTATGTGTCATTCGGCTGATAGTGTCGGCTTGCGATTCGTGTGAAGCTTGCACCACTCGACCTGGAGCCTCGTCCCTCGACTTACCACGTCTCGTGCTGCAAACTTCACACTCCTCGTAAGCCTCCACTTATCGGCCTAATGACACAATGTACTATTGCATCATCATCATAGCTTAGAGCCTACTTGTTCTGTTTCACCATATAAAGTTGATGTTTTCGACTTTGAATCAAATACTGAGCTTGCTATAACCAACAATTACACGTTCGTTAAAAAAATATGATAAAAACATCACTTAGTGTAATATAAAATTTACCCTATTGGCGTTCAAATTTTCTCCGAGGTACGCCCTGAAGTATCTGAGGATTTTCTCCCCAGCTTTCTCCATGCAGACCATGGATTTTTTTATACAAAATGATATTACAGAGCTTCATAACTAGGAATGATTACAGTAATGTTTTTAAACTAGCCCAACTGGATGTTTTAATAATTCGTTTTTGGAACTCACTTCCTGTTTGGTGGTTAATTGGAGCGAACCTGTGACAGATTTTTAAACGAATGCCGCTAAGTACGTTAAAGGACGCCATTCCGACGGTTTTGTGGATTCTGAACATTTTGGAGAATCATTAAGAGATTTGGGTGAGCGTGGTGGCCGTTCTTTTATTGAAAGTATTTTGTTAGTGGGCAGAGATTCGATAGTCGATTTATTTTTGATGTTTCGGACATCCGAGTCCTGCAGGACTGTACGAGAATCGTTTCTATCAGGGAATCTCTGACCACTTTAATCAGTGATTATTTTGGCTTTCTCTCTCTCGTTCAATTAATTATTCACATTGATTTTATTTTAAATTTTGTTATTTATGATTTTTTTTTTGGTTAGTTTGGCGAATTTTGTTAGATAAATTCTTTTCGTGAAATTTATAAGAACCTCGCCATTGAATTTAATTTCGATTTAGTAGTTCAATGTCTCGTTACCTGCGAATTATTCTGTCTCTAGTTTTGTATTTATTTCGTGTATTTTTGATTGTTCGAGGTCACGTAGACTTATCGATTTTTCGCGTTACTGTTTCGAGTCATTGAATTAATGTGACAATTCCATGTAAAGTATTTCTGATAAAATTTGTGACTTTTCCGACTCCTAACAATTGAGTTTTGTAACTCAGTTGTTTTCCGTTAATTTTTTTTAGTTTCGTTGATAATAACAACTCGAGTCTCGTGACTCAGTTGTTTGATATTTTAATTAATTCTGACTTCTGTGAGTATTTAATTATTTATTAATTTATTTATTTTGAAAACTTTTGGACTTCAGAAAACCTGAATAAACTTAATCAGACGATTTGACTTTACCGATTAATTTCAATGTTCTGTAACGCGTAATCGAATTAAGGGGATTTTATTTTATCAATTTCATTTCATGTATCGAGACTGATTTTATTTTAATTAAATATTGTTCTCCCCGACAATTCATATTTTAATTATTTTTTCTGCCGAGGATCCCATGTGCATCCCCTTTCAGCTTCCGATTATTTAAATCTCTACGTAACGAGCTACAGGAGTTATTGAAGCTGAGAGTGGAGAAGGATTTTGTTTACGGTGGTCATTCCGTTTTTAATGACCTGGCGCCTGACTAAATTTTCTGATTGTATTTTGGGGTATTTTGGTCCCAGAGGGCGAGCTAATGGACGAAGGGTTCCGTGAACCTTCGAAAATTACGTCGCAGCACATGCCACAATTATAGGAGGCGACTTCAACGCTCACTCCGAACCCTGGGGAAGCAAACCCTCCTGCTCCTCCGACAATAACCTATTAGAAGCTCTAGCCAACTCCTACCTACTTCCTCTAAACGTCGGAACCCCCACTAGAATCAGCCCTCCGGGTGAACGCCCTTCTTGCGTAGACCTCACACTAGTCTCCTTAAACCTAGCTCTTCAATCAAATTGGAAAGTCCTTACAGATCACATAGGCAGCGACTACTTCCCCATAGCCACACTCCTAAATCGCCCACCTGAAAATTTAAAAAACTTCTATAAAATTCCCAAAAACAAAATAGACTGGAAAAAATTTGACAAGTACTTGAAAACGAACATCCACCTCTTAGAAGACTACCCCAACGACACCCCACCCTAACAAAAATAGGAAACGTTTACAGAAGTTGTAATGAAAGCCATAGACTCCTCCCTCCCTCCAAGAAAACCCCCCAAAACCCAACCTGATCACCACCCCCATAAAAATCCCCACAATTCTAGGAAATCTTCATCCCCAGCTCCTTGGTGGAACGAGAAATGCTCCCGCGTAATATGCTCTCAGAAGGTCATCAACCGCACGCTTCAGAAAAAAGATCTCGCAGGAAAACTATATAGCTATGAAAAAACAAACAGCCCTCACAAAATTAACTCTCAGAAAAGAAAAAATGAAAGGATGCGCCAATTATTGTAATTCTTTAAATAAAGACACCCCCCTAAAGCAACTCTGGCAAAAGATTAAATGGTTTAAAAATAGAAATAATTACAACCCAAATCATCTTTCTAAACGAAATATAGAATCAACCCAAAAAATAAAAGAATTTATTAATGACTTTTCCCCTGACCTCCTTGAAAATTAACTTAGGAGGACTATTAATTAAATTAGGAGCTCATTGAGGATTTTGAGTAGAATAGCTATTCTAACGACTAAAATATTAACAGGTTTTGAAACCAAGCAATACACGGCCTCTGTACTTATAGATATACAGGGCGCGTTCGAGAATGTAGATCCCGTCACACTATACAGAGAGATAGCTCGCATTGGAATTCCGTAGAAAATTGCCGACTTTATCTACTTTCTCCTTGCCTACCGTCAATCCTACTTTGTGATACAAGGAAACCTTGAAGGACCATTCCCCATGAACAAAGGTACAGGACAAAGCCAATTCTCTGTCTTACGCCCAATTCTCTTCAACCTCTACCTTGCCAACCTCCCATCAATAGAATCCGACAAAGCAGAATTAATATCCTTCGCCGACGACTTAGCCATTTTCTCTCGTGGTAACAACCTCCAAAACTGCTTAAATTCTGTAGAAAACTCAATAACCAAAATCTCCTCCTTCCTTACAGATGAACATCTTAAAATATCTCCCGAAAAATCACAACTCATAGTTTTCACAAAAAAAAAAACAGTTCAATCCCCATGAACACTCAATTACCATCAACCACACCCCAATAACCGACAAAGAAACAGTCAGATTTCTAGGCGTAACCCTGGACTAGAAACTTACCATCTCACCACATATAACATCTCTAACACAAAAAGGTGCCAGGATTGCCGCCCTTATTAAATCCCTCAAAAAAACCTGGTATGGTGCCGACCCCAGAACCCTCATTACCTTCTACCGAGGCCACCTCCGCAGCTCATTTGAATATGGAAGTCACATCCTCCGATTCTCCAATTACGACCATTTCGAAAAACTCAAAAAACTATAATACAATGCTCTTAGACTAGCTGTAGGATTCAGAAACTCCACCCCCACAATCACCATCCTAGCAGAAACCACAGAGCCCCCCTTACACTCAAGAATCTCCCAACTATCAGACAGGTACATGATAAAAACCTTCGCCCTCTCGGAACACCCTCTACTCGGACAACTATCCACTCTACACCACACTCTCACACATAAAAGGACAAACATTCACAACATAAACTCAAGTTTCCCAATTTACAAATCATTCACAAGACCCTTACACCACCGACCAAAGATCCATACCCACCCCCTACCCATCCAATATCAGTTCCCCTATAGTCTAGTAAATTGCAAACCCACCATCAACACCATAATAGGCCATAAAATCAAAGAAAATAATAACCCTGAGACAGCACTCCAAAAACATCTCCAAGATGAAAACCTCGACTTCCACACCCAAATATAGACAGATGGTTCAAAAGCCGAAGAAGAAAACATGTAGGCTATGCTATCTGGATCCCCAATCACAACACCACCATAAAACACAAAATCTCCTCAATAGCATCTATCTTCACAGCCGAAGCACTCGCCATCCTCACCTCCATACAAAAAATCCAACAATACAACATCTCCAAAGCTATAATCCTAACTGACTCCCTTAGTGTCCTTCAAACCCTCAAACACCTATCTCCAAAACCGACCTCCCACATCATCTACCAAATTCCAGAATTTTACACCAACCACTCTGTTTGCGAATTGATGTTTTTTCCGGGTAGGGTGGATTGGAAGTGGAAGTGGTGGGATAGTTTGGGATAAAAACCACGTTGATTGAGCCGCAAGGCGAATCAATTTAATTTAACCCAAATGTACACTATTTACACTTGATGACTGCCCAATAAGAATGATGATGATTGCAACCAAAAAATGTTAATGATAAGAAACCAATGATTAGTATAAAGCATATATAAACCCGATCAAAACCACACGAAAATATGACTGATAAGATGCTGATATTACCGATGTGCTTTGATTGATGGATGAATACGTAGTGATGTATGTGGTCAGAGTAACCCCCCATGGCACCCGAACCCATCCCCGCATTATTCCAATTGTGTCCGATCGACCCAGTGCCCTGGATCAGCCTCATTTTTGTACATTCCGCCCGCCTTCATCGTCGGAGGATGATGAATGATCCTCTGGTTGGTCTTCCTCCTCTGTGCTGATTGGTAACGGAACCACCTTGTTGATGTGTCTGGTATAGGTATTTGCACCTCCTGCTCCAGTAGTGATGTCTACCACCCTTTTGAGATTGTCATCACTTGGATGAACCCTTGATACTCGTCCTAGAGGCCACTTTGTTGGTGGATACCTCTCGTCAATGATGAGGACTAGTGTTCCGATCTTGATGTCATCCGTTGATCTTTTCCATTTGTAGATTGTTTAATAGTGATGCATGCACTTCCGAGACCACCCGTCCCAGAATTGCTGAGCGATCCTTGCGATCATTTTCCACCTTGTAAGGCCTTCCATTTTCCTGTTTAGAAGTGATGGTTCTGGAACTGCGTTGATGGGTTTCCCAATGATGAAATGCTCTGCAGTCATCAGGATCATCTGATAGAGGGCAGAGAGGCCTCGAGTTAAGTTGAGCCTCGATTTGAATGATGAGTGTATTGAGTTCCGCGTACGTGAGTACCAGATTCCCCGTGAGCCTTTTAAGATGAAATTTCACAGATTTCACCGCAGCTTCCCATTTCCCACCCATGTGGGGTGACTGCGGTGGGATGAAGATCCATTTTGTGCCGTTTGATGCCAGCTCGTTGATGATGTGATGAATTTCCCTTCTCGTGTAGCACAGATACCTCTCCTTCCCGTGAATCTTTTGTAAGTCTCGATGAAAGCCTGTGATGTTAAGTCTGTGAGTAGTTCAAGGTGAATTGCCGATGTGGCAAGGCACACAAAAACTGCTATGTATCCGTGATATTGTCGAGCTCCTGCTCCTCTCCATCTGCTGATTTTGATAGGACCTGCGTAGTGGACTCCTGCGTGTTTGAATGGCCATGCTGATGTGATTCTCCTTCAGGCAGTTCAGGAGGCAGTTGTCCCATAAGCTGCTGTCCCCTGATGGCTCGATGTCGTGCCCAGATGACGCACTTGCGAATATGTGATTTTACTGGATGACGACCCCCGATGATCCAGTATTTTTGTCTGATGTGGGCCAGCGTTGCCTGTACTCCTCCATGAAGAGTTTGGCGATGAGCTTCCTCGATGACCAGTGATGTGAGCCTTGATTGTCTTGGTAGAATTGATGGATTCTCGGGTTCTGGCTGAAGATTTGATCGTTTCAGCCGCACGCCTACGCGAATGGTTTGATTCTCATCCAGATAAGGAATCAGCCGTGCCATTGGATGATTATTTGCAATGTCTTGCCCGTTGATGAGGCGATTGTGGTCTCCTCCAGTTCTTCTGGCAAAAGATCTAGTTCTCTTGGGACTGGTTTCCCTCTCATGTTGTTGATGACTCTCAGGACTCTTGCCGAGATCCTGAGCAACCTGTCGAATGTGGAGTATCTCTCCAAGAAATCTTGAGGTCTCTCCAGATTTAGTGCCACCGGATGTGCAGCCACTGGCCTTTCCTCCAGGGCTGCTTCTGCCGTTGATTCGATTGATGTTGATGATGATGATGGCCAGTTCTCCATTGATGATTTCAGCCATGATGGACCATTCCACCACAGCTGATGATTTACCAATTGATCTGGTGATAATCCCCGTGATGCACAGTCAGCTGGGTTCTCGAACCCCCTGACATGTTTCCATTCAGCTGCTGGTAATGAGTTCTGGATTTTGATGACTCGATTCTGAACAAAATCCTTCCACCTTGATGGGGGTCCATTGATCCATGTGATTCTCTGTCTCCAGCATCTTCCCGATGTAGATGACCAGATCGGTTAAGATGACAGCTGCTGTCAATTCCAAGCGAGGAATTGTCATCTTCTTGAGTGGTGCGACCTTGGTTTTTGCACTCACCAAGATGACTGATGGTTCAGATTGATGATTCTCCACTCTGATGTATACTGCGGCCCCCATTGCCTAATTCGAAGCGTCAGCAAACCCATGAAGTTGGATGTTGCTTGAAGTCGATGATATTTGAAGCCACCGTGGGATTGATATTTGATCCAGATTGGAGAATTCCTCCCTGAATTCTTTCCAACGTTTGATGTGACTCAAGGGCAGTGGATCATCCCAACCAATTTTGAGAAGCCACAGCTCTTGAATGAAGATTTTCGCTCTGATGATAACCGGTCCGATGAGTCCCAGAAAATCGTAAATCTGGGCGATCTCTGAGAGGATTGTTCTTTTGTTGATTTGGTCTGATGATAGCTTCTTTGATTTGTAGATGAAGCAGTCTGAATGAGGATTCCAGCACAGTCCCAATACTTTGACCGTAGTGTCCTCGAATTCTACCGCTGATGTTGATTTTGTTGATAATTGAAGATCCTGTAGGATTCCTCGGTGATTTGAGATCCATTTTTGCAGTGGCATGCCGCCCGCCATGCAAAGATTGCTGAGTTGTCTAATGAGTTCCTTGAGCTGTTCCTCAGACTCAGCTCCCCCATGGATATCGTCGACGTATCTCCCTTTCGTTAGAGAGACCGCCGCCAGTGGATATCGATGGCCCTCGTCCTCCACCAATTGTTGAAGAACTCGTAGAGCCAACCATGGTGCACACGTTTGCCCGTACGTCACCGTTGTCAGTTGATACGTGATGATTTTTCCCTCCTCATCCTTCCACAGGATTCTTTGGAGATGCCAGTCGTCATGGTGAACCTTAATTTGACGGAACATCTTCACGATGTCCGTTCCGATGATTAATCGATGAGTTTTCAACCAGATGAGAACGTCTGAGCCATCCTTTTGCAGTTTTCCTCCTGCATGAAGTATCTCATTGAGTGATACTCCTGATGTTGTCTTACTGGAACCGTTGAAGACGACCCTGAGTTTTGTGGTGATGCTGCCTTCCCTTAAGCCACCGTGATGAGGAAGATAGAAGACCGGTGATGGTTCTGATTCCTCTGAGACACGTCTCATGTGTCCCAGATCCTCATATTCCTTGATGAAGTCCTTGTAGAGTTTCCCATACTCTTGATTGTTTTCCAGTTTTTTCGCCGTTCGGTTGAGTAGTTGGAGAGCGTGTCTTCTAGACTCGCCCAATGCTGATACTGATGTTTTGAGTGGGAGGCGTACTAGATACCATCCCTCCCTGTCTCTTGAATGTGTGTTCCTGAAGTGTAATTCACACTCCTGATCGTCTTGATTGAGATGAATTTCCTTGGATGATGAATGTTCCTCCTGGACCTAGAATTTCTTAAGGAGATCTAACAGCTGCTCAGTCGGAGACTCTCGTACTGCAGTTAGAGAAGACTTCGGTTTGCAATCTGTACAGCAGACCGTCCCAGAAACTATCCAGCTAAAGATGGTTTGTTGCGCAACAAGTTGATTGTCCGGAGATTTGATGACATTATGCCCAATGATTTGACCATAATGATCAGCTCCGATGATGATGTCGATGGGACCAGGTTTGAGATATTTGTTGTCCGCCAATTGAAGATGTTGAAGATGATTTCCTCTGCTTTTGTGCAGTGAATTGATAGTAATGTTGATGTGAGCTTGGCCAGGACGTGGGCAGTGATTTCGATCTGATGTTGATCATTGAACCCCGATTGAAGTTTGACCTTTACTGCTCCACGAGTCAACCCTGACTCTAGGCCTCCTATTCAAAATACTCTGAGATGTGATGATGATCGACGAAGACGAAGAAGTTGAACTATTTGATCAGTGATGAATGGACCTCTGATCGCTGATCAATCAGAAGCCTGACCGTGTGCTGAGAACCTGAAGATGTTGATGCAAGCGCGTTGGCAGTTGCCAACAGCACAACCCGTTGACTTTCTGAATTTGATGATGATTGATGACTGACCTTGATGTCAGAGGACAACCCCGTTGTCTCTGACTTTGTTGATGATGTTGCTGATGCTTGAAGATGACCAATTGAACTCTCAATTGATCCCGATGCCTTTGATGTTGATTCGATCTCCTGTGAGATCTCTGAAGAGTTGAAAGAGTCGTAAATTCTCTCTGTCTCCGTTGACCTCGGTGATGATGGTGTTGATGATGAACCTAGGGATGGAAACAACCAGATGAGGGCCGTATCATTTGCCAAATAAAGTAAGAAAAATGATACTTAACCTCTCAATCCGGATGCTCCGTGATCTCCCTGGTTGTCCTCGATTGCTGGAACTGATGGTCGACTCGGCTGTCTTTTCGGTTCCTGGCGATGTTCGACAGATCCATCATGGATCGAGGTATGATGTGGGCCCTTGCACTTCTGACAGTGTCGTGTGTCTTTGCAGAGATCCGCCTTATGAGGTACAAAGCAGTTGTAACACAACTTGCTGTTGGTGATGAAATCCCTGCGTTCCAGTGGAGTCTTCGCCGTGAATTTGTCACACTTGAACGCTAGCCAGTGTGATCCGTCACAGTATCGACAAGTAGGCCCTGATGATGATTTTCATGATGCTTTGTCGATGGTTGATGAGCTCCCTGATGCTTGATAGGGGTGGATTGATGGTTTTCCCTTGGCCTTCTGCGAGGCAGTGATCTTAGCAGAGGTGGTGACCTTGGAGGGTTTCACCGGATCTTCCCTCTCTACGTTCTCCAAGGCTCGAGCTCTGGCCTCCAGAAACTCGAGGAAGTCCTTGAGAGGACGTGGATTCCTCTCCGATCCCAGATGTACTTCCCAAGCCTTCTTGGCGTCCAGATCGATAACCCTCCTGATGACTCTGGACACAATCATGTCCCAGTGTTCCACCGGAGCACCAAGACTTTTCAGCGCATCCAAAGCTTGATTGACCTGATGAACCAAGTTTGATATGCCTTTCGCTGATTTCTCGTTGATCGGCTTGAGATCCAAGATGTGATCGATATGCGCCGAGATGATCAGCCTAGGATTGTCGTAATGATTCTTCAGTTTTCTCCAGGGGAGCTCGAAATTCTCCGCCGAGACTTGGAGATTCGAGATCATGTTGTATGGTTCCCCCTTGAGTGCGTTCTGTAGTCTGATCATCTTCTGCACAGCTCCCACTTTTGATCTCGATTTCACGATTGAGGTGAAGACGTCCTCAAACCTCTTCCACTCCTCAAATTTCCCGTCAAAGACCTTGATGTTCAGCTTGGATAGATAATCCTTGTCACTGTCCTCTTGCTCGACCTTGATCTTTCTTATTTGTGCTTGTAGGGATGTGATTGCCCCTATCGCCATCTCGTAGATCTCCATGACTTCTCCGTAGGTGTCGAGCCTGATGTAGTTCGATTCAGCCGTGCGTGATGGGTATGCCTTTATAATTTTCACATGGTTGGATCGGAACTCCCCGTAGTGGGTCTCGATGATTTTCTCCCTCCCCTTCAGCCTCGTACCCTTGGATCGTAGTAAGGGTATCCCTTAGGCGATCCTTCAATTGGAATTGGAGAGACATGAGCAGATCGAATTGTGTCTGCTTCATGTCCGCTCCATGATCTGATTGCTTAACTGAAAGGGTTGCCGATTTTCCACCATTGCTCTCCTGATCATCCTCCCTCTGAGTCTTCTCCTCGCCAGACATGATGAATCCCGATTTATTTTAAATTGAATGCGTTAATGAGGAGCCCCGTTGATTAATATCCGATGATGCTGACTGCCTTGTGATGATGAAACCTGGTTGATGACAACCACTGTTCAGTGATGTGAAAACCGCGCCGATGAGAAACCCGATTTGAAATTTTTGGTGATGAGAACCACTGATAATATTTTTCCACTAGCTGTGATATTCGTGTTTACTAGATAAAACTGTCCAGTTGCGTCGAAATCAAAACAACACTGCTCTATTGTTCTCTGCCGCGATCGCTGTCCCTCACTCCCGTTCGATTACGTTACCACGCGTCTCCGAGATTGTTATTAATGTTTTAATTGTTCACCACTTCACTTAAACACTTCCAGATCCGGCTCGAAGGACCATTTGTTTGCGAATTGATGTTTTTTCCGGGTAGGGTGGATTGGAAGTGGAAGGGGTGTGATAGTTTGCCAATGAGATAAAAAACACGTTGATTGAGCCGCAAGGCGAATCAATTTAATTTAACCCAAATGTACACTATTTACACTTGATGACTGTCCAATAAGTATGATGATGATTGCAACCAAAAAATGTTAATGATAAGAAACCAATGATTAGTTTAAAGGATATATAAACCCGATCGAAAACAACAGGAAAATATGACTGATAAGATGCTGATATTAGCGATGTGCTTTGATTGATGGAAGAATACGTAGTGATGTATGTGGTCAGAGTAACCCCCCATGGCACCCGACCCCATCCCCGAATTATTCCGATTGTGTCCGATCGACCCAGTGCCCTGGATCAGCCTCATTTTTGTACACACTCACTAAACGGTAATGAAGTCTCGTTCATTAGGAATTACTGTGCAATGCTTTTCTCGGATGCGGCTATTCCACTGGCGATCCCAGGCCGCACCCGTACCACCCTAGCCCTATGCCCCCCTAACTGCTCTTCTAATTGATATTCGTCAGGCGCCAGGTGACTTTGGTAACCTAGTGCCACCCCTGGACGAGACCGGGCTTTTAACCTGCGGCTCGAAGACACCCTTAACTGCGTTCGATTTTATGCCAGGTCCGCTAACTGGCCCTTGATGCTCCCACTTACCCCTGTACTGCGTTTTGTCAGATCCGCTAAGTGCTCTCCCGGGGTCGCGAGGCTAGGATGGGGTTACGTGCCCGTGATGCTCAGGATGTAGATTTTGGAGAGAGGGCGGGGTCCAGGGATCTACTTAACTCCGTGTGATTGATAGTTTATTATAATTATATTTTATTCACATTTCACACTCTGCACTTGCTCGGTCACATATTCTCTAACACTCTCGTGTCGACGGCGGGGGGACGGGGCTTACCTGGGGATGGCCCCAACCCCTCCCCTTGGGAACTGATTTCCTTGTTTCCGGGCGGGTGATCTCGCGGGGAGCGTATTCGGCAGATAACTCCTAGCAGCTCCACGATATTCTCCGGTATTTCCTTTTCCTCTGTCTCTCCTTGCTTTTCCTCTATCCTTTTCTGCACCTACTCCTTCCCTATTAACTTTACCTGCGTTGATTCCCCATTATACAATTTTACCTAATTCTTCATACACTCACTCATTCCTCCGTTCCCGCCTGCCCGTATTTTATTTCACAATTAAATTCTATTATTATCTCCTCCTTTCCTCTGTTATTTATCCGCACGGGTGATGAATTTTCGCGGGGTTCATCACAACTGGCAACAAAATTGTCGATAATCATGCCAAAGACTCCATCTCTGATGGCTCCTTAAACACCTCCCCCCTCCCCCATTCTGATTTTAAATCTCTAATCACCAAGAATATGAAATTAAATACAGCTAAAAACCTCTGAAGCTAAGCCGCCTTTAACAAAAAACTAGGCCATACTTACTTCCAAAAATACTACCAAGGATGGCAACCCCCACAGTTTCAAGACCTAAAAATAAATAGACTTCAAATAACTGCAATCTCACGAATGAGATCTAATCATTTCAATCTCAACCAAAGCCTTTATAGAAAAGGAATAGTATCATCCCCCTTATGTGAATGCGAAGAAATTCAATCTCTATCACATATATTCTAATACTGTCCACAATACTCGCATGAGAGGTCCACCGTAAAAAAAGCCTTCAACAAATTAAAAATCACAGAATATGACATATCGACATTAAAAAAACCCTATCCTTAAAAACATCCTACATCATCTCCAACTACCTTACGAAAATCGACAAACACATTTGAAAACTCCCTCTCACCACATATCCCCCACTCCTACCACATAACCCAGCAATGTCCCACCAGAGGGACAACGGCCGCAAGACATACTGTCAAAGCCAAAAAATTCGAAGAAGAAGAAGAAAGAAGTAGCGGACACTTGTGGCGTGTGCAACGAAATCTTTTTTCTTACCAGTTTTTTAGTTTTTCAGCAACGAATCGTTTCCTTTATCTCAACCCTGTGGTACTAGTATCTTCCCTCAGGGCAACAGTGATTTTAACGAGAAACGAGGCGACGTTTCCTATCGAGGAAGTAGCCGCACTAGATCACACGATCTTCACTAACCTCGTGGTTTTCCACCACGCTGCGAAGTGCAACGTTCAAGAAGGAACGACGTTCCTACCGATCAACAAATTCAACGATTTATTGAAATTTAAGGTTTAACTCAGTTAATCGAGCGTGATCACGTTTCGCACAATAATTCACCAACGTTAAGTGTGTATGTGACAGTGAAAAACGTATTACTTGTGACGTCATTCGCAGGTTAATCCACTTGCAAGCAACAAATTGTATCAAACTCAATAAACTGGGTTTTTTTATGCAGAAGGGCTTTTTCCCAACATAACGACTAATTATTATACCTCTTGCAAAAATTAATGCAGATATCATGCCATCTAGGGCATGATAACCTATTCAAAACAATTCACAGGTGATTGTCTCCGCTTTCTTGATTTTGAATGTGTTATACTTCGATACAATTGTTCGCGTGTACATCGTATTTACTATCTAAATTATTGGGTATTGAGGATGATGGACATTTTCTGCAGTTATTTTCAGCACTTACTCGCCATCAATGAAAACTCTCATCTTTGCCTAGTTTTTCTATTTCCAATTCAGGAACCGACGATGTTATATTGTAATGTCTCTGGGAAAATTGACGAAATTTTTTTTTTCCTTTAAAAAATACGGTCCTTTGAATTTAGAGTATCGTAATTGGAACCGAAGTTCTGTCCTCCTTTCATCCATAACATAACAGTATCAACTTTCGGATCTTAGCAGGTAAATCTCTCCTTCGTCACGATTCAAAAGTACATAGACTTGATATGCATTACTCGAATTGATGAGCATTGGCAATGATGCAATTTTTTCTCATCTATTTCCAACATCTATCGGACATATATTGATAGTGTTCTTTCAACTGGATTTTTTGTCTTCAGATCTTCTGCTTCTTTTACTAGTACTGTTATGTTAATTATCCATGGTATTTTCCATTTCAGATGAAAATGCGGCCTTCTTATCTATGGAAACATTGATTAGTTATTTGATGTGTGGAGGGACGTACTTCGAACATAATGTAAAAATATTTTTGGTGTGAAATTATTATTCCTGTTTACACGTTATGCTTATCATAATTCATTAAAACAAGATTCCTTCATAACTAGATCATATTTGAGTGTAGAAATTAGGCAAGTAATAAAAATTCTTTCTAAATGAGCATCAAAATATAAATTCTATGCTCAAAAGATTGAATTGTGTATGGGTCATGAACAATCGAACCTTTAGGCATTGACATGAGCTGTTCCCCACAGTTATTATATGCGACTTGATTTGTACCACTACTTTCAATATCTACGTCAACTTGAATCAACTTTTGCGGCTCCCTGGGTATCGAGGATGCAGTTTTCATCTGTTGATCATCACCATATATTAAAAATGGATTGGGACTCTCTTTTTCCATGGAAGCTTTCGCTTGTATTTCACATTTCTGTGGTGGTTCATCGGAAATGATATTGTCTAATTAGACAAACAATTTTAGCTGAGAGAGAATTCAACAGAAAGTTCAGCATATTTTTTCGCAATTGAAATACTATTGTTTCTTCAACAGCTATTTCCCCGACAAGTTCACTATTCAGTTCAGTCAATTTGTCTAAGTTGAGAATTCAAAGGTCTGCGATTTGAGAGATAAATTTCCACCAAATTAGAAGAACATTGCTATATCGCAGCGTGATGTTCTCCGATAGTATAGAGTATTATGTCCGAAGAATTATTGCGTCGAAGGACATTTACTTTTGAGAATAACTAGAATTTTTCTTATTTAATTTTTTTGGACGACGACGTTCTGTCTTTTTATTCTTACCTGTGAAGGATTCTCGCGTTTAATGTATTTCGGTGGAAATTAGTTAAAGGAAGTAGCAAAGAGATTAGATCCGTTAACTTTACGTATTTATGTAAATTCGTTTTGATAATTCGTACATAAGTTAAATAGACAGTAATGATAACTGGAAAAAGCTTGCAATTAATTTTGAAGTTATCTTGGATTTTATTTGTGATTAATTACTCACGGACTGGTTAGAAATTATAAGTTGTGGATTCTTAGGGTGATTTCACCACGTTTCTCTGCCAGATGACGATCAGTACACTATCACGGATACGTAGGTGGAGTACCTGTCTTCCACTCGTTAAATTGGAGAAATTGAAGTTTTTGAGTCTAATTTCTCAATAGTTTTTAATAGTTATTAATAGTTAATAATGAGTCACACCCACTATTCACCAACAATCACTACTGATTCCCTTGATCTGCAGGAAAATCGTTTACTTTCGGTTTTAGGATGCCGTATCCCCGAACAATTTCTAATTAATGCTCCCTAATATTATTTAGGAACACTCCGAATGTTTAATAGTAAAGATTAAATCTGAAATATTAGGAAAAGTTGGACCGATTCCAATGATATTTCCGCCAGGAATTTGTAGCGCTTAGGGAGCGGGTTTTTTCGGACTGGTGATTTTTTGGGAGGCTCCTCTATTTATTTTTACGAGAAATGGAAAATTGATTGGAGTGGGAGAGGTGGTGTGATTGCCACCTCTTCGATTTTGAGTATATTGGCTCTACTTGCTAGGGAAATATTGTGAGTTGCTAAATTTTGGTTGCAATGGCCTCTGTGGAATGCAGCGTTGCACATTCCCCTGAAGTCATTGGCGGTTTTTTGTTTGTTGCCCAATTTCCGTGGCAGTAGTTCATTGACTCGGTTCGTTGATTTAATATTCAATTTATTTTCGATAATTGTACCTGTTTTAAAATAATCTGGACATTACAGGAGATAAGGAAAAAACGAACCTTGACATCTCTCTTGATGTGTTGGTACACATTGTTGTTCGATTTCTTCGACATTGTTCATGAAAATGAGATCCAGCCGGCTTCTGACATGCCCTCCATTTCGAAACATGCCGAAAAATTTAGACTCCCTTCTGTTAATTTTTTTGCTTTAATTATACAGTCGATATCTTAACTAGGGATTAGCACATTCTTGTGAACATTTATTCGATCGGATGAGACATCTTATCTCTCATCTTGTAGGTATTTTTTCATCATCCAATTTTTTAGAAAGCTTTCAAAATGGTTTAGCATTCTTCATTACTTCGATGAAATCTTAAATTAACTAGGGCTATATTACTCATGCCTACAAGTGTCTCATCTATAAAGAAAATGGTGTTGTTGAAGTAGCTGAACTCATCCTCCCATAATCGTTTTTGATTGTATAAATTACAATCGAGTTTTCAGATATCACTTGGACCAGTAATTCTGGTTGCGGAATCATCCCCATCGTTACCACTGGAATCAGAAAAGATCATGTTCGATGACCGATAATGTCGCTGCGTTCATTTTTTTATTGGATTTTGTGTGTGGTTTAGCTGAATTATCCTGCTCGATTTACTTTTACGGCACATGCAGCCACGGACTCAAGTGTAGAACAGTACGCTTACTTAGACGATCAATGTGGACGATATGTATAATTTCAGCTGCTCGAGAATTGTTCCCAGTTCTTAGATGATCTGCATAAGCTTGTAAAACCATGAGACGCTCTCCCTTAATCCATATAAATATTGGATCATCTCTGCATGTCTCACTGGAGCATCGATGGAGAAATCCGTCTTCTTGTATCATCACAATTTTTAGCAGATGGACCACTATGATCCGCGTCGGTATTGATCACGTTTAATTCAGTAAACTATGATGCCTCGCCTATCCCAATATTATAAAGAATACCATAATTGTTCCCACTCTTTTGTAAACAGGAGGGATGATGTAGGGACATTCCTTATAAGATATGTTTATTATCGTGATTTGTATAGTGTATAGGTTTCAGAGTGTCAAAAGGGTTATGAAGAGAAAAACTGGGATTCAAGGGAATTAATTCTATTAAGTCAGTTAAGATATCACAAGTGATTGATATTTTGATATATCTCGATTGAAATGATATCAGTGATAGCCTTACATATCTATTTTTTCTATTCAAATCCTTCATCGAAAAGTCGTTACTGCACACAATTTAATTTTTTTCAGTCATTGTCGTCTATTTAGAATCAAACAAATATTTTCTGAAGTCTAATAATGTGAATAAAAATCAAATAAACAAAATAAACAATCATAAGATAGTCAAATAAGTCTGAATAATGAAATTTTGAACAACTGAGTCACGAAACTCAAGTTGCGAATGTCAGAAAAGAAATGATAAATTAATTAAAATAACTGAGTTACGAGAATCAATTGCTAGAGTCGGAAAAATCACAAAGTTTAATCAGAAATAATTTTCGAGAAATTGTCACATCAATTCAATGACTCGAAGCAGTAACGCGAAAGTCGATAAGTCTACGTGACCTCGAACACTCAAAATATACAGAATAAATACAAACCAGAGACAAATTCTCACGAAGTCACGAGACCTTGAGATTGAATAAAATCTAAATACAATTCAATGACGAGGTTTTACCTTTTATCGCGACGAAAATTATGCACCAGAAGTCGCGAAACTTTCGAATTTAATGAGAAAAAATCATTGATAAAAAAAATATTTGAAATAACATATTCGAGAGGGAGAGAGTCACAATCGTCACTGATTGGAGTGGCCAGACATCCCTGATAAAATAATGAATTTAACAGTCCTACAGAACTCGGGTGTACGAAACACCATCCAAAACAAATTGGATCTCTGCCCACAAAAAAAATAAATCATAAACAAAATAAGATGACCACCACGCTCACCAAATCCTCTCTGGAAATAAATAAATAAATTAAATAAATACTGGCTAAAGAGCAATATATTATATTTGCGATCGCTTAGTTGCATTATGTATGTCTTTAATGAATTTCGACACATCCGGTAATATAATTTCTGATGAATCATTCCAGATCAAGTTATCTTGAATATCTTGAGAAGCACCATTCTCAATGTTCGATTCAAGCGTCAGTAATAATCATTCATCTCGTGAAATTTAAGATTGAATCACATTCACTATCATCATGACTCGAATAAAGCTATGAAAAGAGCAGTACTATTAAAATACTATATTTTCAAATATTAATAAAATATAAATATTATACGTAATTCAAATACGTAGTGGTACGTAATTTCGTGATGTACACAGAACCCTCCTTCCATCAGCCTGCCCTCTGGCGCTAACAACCCCAACAAAAAAAAAATCGAAAATCCAAAATGTTGAGCGCCAGGTCTTTAATCGGAATGACCACCGTTTCGAAATCCTTCTCCACTTTCAACTTCTATAGCTGCAGCCGCTCGATACGGAGAGATTAATTAATCGACGGCTGCAAAGCGATGCAATTGGGAGATTACAAAAATAAATAAATTGAATTGTCGGGGAGAACAATTTTTAATTAATTAATAAGTCTCGATACAATAAAAAAATTTGTAATGTCCAAAAACCTATAAAATAGTGTTCATACCAACTTCCAAGTTATTCTCGCTAACAAAAATCTCACATCGTCAACAGAGAACCCAGAAAAAGTGCAGAATCGGCGAGGAATATTTCAATATAAGGCCAGTGAACCCGATATTTCGACAGAGCAACACCTTGCAGCTGAATAATCCTCATTGCGAAACATAGCGCGTCTAAAAGTGCCGAGCTAACAGGTCAATTCCCTCTAAAAATAAAAAGTGGGAAAATCACGTCATAATTTCCACCAATCAAAAATAAAATCGTGTATCGATGAAGCATCGACTCACTTCCCAAAAATGAAACACATCAGTCTAGAAGCAATCATCGGACCATTAATTTGACTTGGTGGAAATTACTCGCGAAATCGATCTGTCGCTTTCGGTCTCCGCAATCGGTAGTTTTTCTAATCAATTGTTATCGAGGTTGGCGCTTATTGAACATAATTCATAAGCTGGCGACTATAAATTGTACAGGGATACCGTATCCTAAAATCGAAATTGGTAGTGTTTCTTGCATTGTAAGAGGACTAATTATTCCGCTTCGTGATTGTGGACATTCTTACCCAAAACTTTTTCCAAACTCTACCTAAAGTATAAGCGAGTGGGTGAAAGTGATTCATGAGCAAGTACTCATAATAGAATAAAAGAAGACTCTTATTCTGGTGAGGAAAAATCTCTGTGTCACCGAAGGATTCACAATCAAAAATTAAGGATTAGTTCGATCATAAGAATCAGAAATCAGTAAGTCTAAAAACTTAAACACCTTCAACCCCTTTCAAAACCGCAAATACACGAACGTTAGATTCTCTATCAGGAAAAACTTTCCAGGGATAAAACAATTCCCTCTTAGTAATTTTCTAAATCTATTAATCAAAAACAAATTTAATTGTAAAATTTTCTATTGTAATTGTCAACCTAAATTGAAATTATATACAATTACTGTTAATTGTCTCGGAATGATTTGGCTACTCCTTCCCCTTTTTCATTATCCATTTTAATTATCTCAATTTGGTTCGCAAAAATAGTTGTATCCACTTAAACCACGGTAAGAGAAACAAATTACACCATGCGTCGTCCGATAATTAATATTTTACTTATAATTCTAAATTGTTATTTTCCCAATTAATAAAATTCTACCCCAAAAGTGTCCTTCGACGCGGACACATTTCCGGACATAACAGCTAGAATTTCATGGCGCAGTCGGTAGGACACTCTAGGCTTCCTTTCACTCTTACCGCCCAATAATAATAAGGACTTTACTCGGTTTACATATAAATTCCTCCAGTTTCGGTTTATACAACGAAATTCGTCGTAAGTCCGGTATTCAAGAATTATATGAATTCTCGCGATTAAATTTTGCTTTATTTTAAAAACAAGAGATCTCCAATCTTGCTATCATAATTTAATACAATAAAATAAAATAAATAATAACAGATAGTCAAGGAAGTCCGTTGATAGATTATCCAACAACTGAGCAACTAAACTCAATTGTTGTTAGTCGGAATATAGTCAAAAGTTTTGATCAGAAATATTTTATTTAACAGTGTAACAGTAATTCAATGATTCGAAAAAAAAACACGAAAATCGATAAGTCTAGGTGACCAAACAAAAGAAAAACACCATAAATACTTTGGAATGTCCGGGAATAGTGGTCGGGAAACCACGTTATTTATTGTTAAAAATAAAAATGCCCCCGAATTAACGATAATAAAAATAATTTGAGTCGGAGTGTTGCTCATGGACTCGTTCCCAAATAGTTTGTCGAAGTTTTTCCTTGTAGATGCAAATAGTCACAATATTCTTTTTCCTCCTGAAATAATCAATTAAAGTCGCTGGGAAAGAAGGATAATTTGAATTCTTAAAAGCCAGACTTTATAATGTCTATTCAGGTTTTTTATTTACCTTGATTTTCTACAAACTTGATTTTATTATTCATATTTCAAGCGTGATTCATGACAATTTTTGATCGATTATTATGATTCTATATAATTCAAAGTTCAAATGGTGAAAATGGAATTTACAAAATAGTATTTAAAGTTACTTACAGTTGTTTCTCGTTTTGTTACAATTTTTATTTAATCAGAGGTGCTCTGTTCCGTCCTCTGGGCGTCGGAATTTGTTGAAAAATACAGTGGGCTTCAATGTTTTTCGGCCTCACTGAGTAATAACACACACGACCGGTTTTACGATTTTGAAACCGGCGAAATTTCCAAAATCGGCGTTTCAAATTTGGAAAGAAAGGAGAAGTCACACTTTAAAGTAGTTTCAGACAGTGCGCTTGGAGCCGCGGAAGCTCTTGATGATTTTTAAATGTGACAAAAACGAGAAAAATTTTTAAATGTCACAAATCTAGCGGATCTCAGGCGACGATCAATTTAACGAAAAATATAGCGATGTTACGGGGAAGATGATTTAGCTAACCGCCGTAATTCAAAAAGATACTGTTTTATCGGTGCTGTGGCGCTAGTTCGATTTTAAAGCTTAAAATGACTTGAATTTTAATACTCCAACAAAGTGAACCATATGGTTCCACAAATTTCCCGCGACTGGAGATTTTTATAGTTTGAATTTAGGGCGTTAGCTGATTGAGTGGGAGTGGTTAATGGCGAAAATTCGAGGTGTGATATTTTGTCACACGGTTGAATTTATAATCCGAGAAAATACAACACGAAAGTAGAACAATAATCAGCGTATTGTTGTACTTTCATGTTGTATTTTCTCAGATTTTAAGTAGCCCGAGTTATTTAGAGTGATCTCGGAATTGCCGAAAGGCAATTGCGGAATCCAATACGTCGCTAAATGTTTTAAATCGTTGAAAGTGGCCTGAATTTTAAATAATTTATGGATAACACAACTTTAATCCGCAACAAACACTTTCGAGGTCACGAAACCTTCAGATAAATTAATGAAATTCAATGGCGAGAAAAACTATCAAAATTTCGCGACGAATACTTTCAAAGTGGCGAAACTAATCATTCACATTAAAAAAAAAATCATCAACGTAAATTATATCAATTCGAAAAATAAAAAAAATTATCAATTCGGAGAGAGAGGAAGAGGAAGATGGAAACAAGTGATCCGAGATCTCCTAATAGGATAAAAAATTAATTGTCCTTCGGGACACAGGTGTACGTGAGACTAATAAAAAAAATAAAAGAATCTCTCTGCCCACATAAAGAAAAGAATAAAATACACTTTAAGGCCACCACGCTCACCCCAAATCTCAAAAAAAATCTCCTCGAAACGAAAGTTGAGCGTCCCTCAATCCGAGCCTCTGTGACAGGTCTGCTGTCGAAATCCACCACACGGGAAGTGATTTTGGCGACACACGTGAACCCACGACACAGGTAGGTAACGCGGTGATATATAATTATGGGGGTTACTACGTCATGATCCACCAATCACAATCTATCAGGCATGCACGACAACTATAATTCATTTCATACGCATGCGCCCGCAATTCCTGCGATGCTCAAAATAAAATCATCAGTCCTTACATAATGAGAATAAATTCTCAGCGCCTCCCCAATATATCCAAATTAATTTTGGCGCTGACCGCTATACTCGGAGAGATAATTCTCTCACATAATTAATATTTAGCGAATTCTCTACTGATCTCCAATCAGCCACGTGTGTTCATCACTGCCTCACTTCCGGTGTTATGGGTGACTGCATTGCGGCTCCATTATCGGCCACATCCCAAAATCACTCAAATGCCATAATTTTAGATGAACCTGACGACATCTTTCGGCTTCCTGAAGATCCTCGATGATGTTCTCAGAAGGAATGCAGTAGCGATTAAATTTCAATAAAAAAAAAAAACTACAAAAATAATTTCCTCCTTTATTCATAGGAACTCTCACCCCTGAATGTCACTTTCCGTCTGGTGGAAGTCTTTAAAGTCGCGCGACGATCGAAAGGCAGTAACTGGTCAGAATACAATGTACCAATCGAGCAAATGTACAGAATTTCGTCAGTGAAACTAGGGAACACTAATATGATGCATTTTAGGATTCAAAATTCAGTTATTTCCCTAAACACTGTCACGTAATTGTTACATCGTTTTCTCGCGAGAAGGTTGGACTTCTGTAAGCAAATTGTCTCCTTACTAATAAAAGGCACTAGGAAAAGTTACTAGCAGTGAGGAGAGATATCTGAGGCAGGCGAAGAAAGAGCCGAACGAAAGATGATTAGAGCATCGGACGACGGCCAATCAGGCCGCTCAGAAGGTGAGTGAGACCAATCACATAGTGGGAAGAAACGTGGTTGGGTGAGAGTATGTTTCGAAATACTATGGTGACCTTGACGATGGCTGTCGCCTATTTGGAAATCCACCCAGCTGTGTTGGGGAGTCCAGCGCCGATTAGCAGGGGTTGCAGCTAGGTGATTCCAAAAGGCATCGTCGCTTTAGACCAGAGACCAACGGCTAGGTGAAAGGACTAGTGTTCCCGTGATCCCGTTGAGCTGATTGGTGGTTGTGGGGTAACGGATGACCCACAGACACTGAGAGATTCGTACTGTGAAGTTCGTACGAGTGAAGTGCTGCTGGCGAGTGGATGTTTTAGGAGCTCGTCACTAGTTAGTGGTAATAATCCCCGATGGGGTTATGATGGGTAGGTGTTCCCAATCGTAGACTAAGATAGCGAAAGGGGGACGATTATGCGGCCTCGACTAGTGAAAGGGATTGCTTTGTAGCGATGGAACGAACGTTTCCGGCGATAACAAATAGAAAATTCCACAAGGAAATTACCTGAAGTAATAACCTGTCATTTTGGGGCGATTGTTATCTGCTCCGATAAGGGTCGTCGTCCTCATCACCAGGGAGAGAGTCGCCCGGAGGGAGCGAGGAGGTCCTCTCCAGTCGAAAAATAAGAAAGAACTCACCCTTGAGAGTAGAATCGTATCCGCAGGTAGCACGAAAGAAAAATTTATTATGTCGATATAATAAAAGGAATTTCCTTCGAATAGTTAATTTTCCGTAAGGGTTTTACTGGAATTTTGCGGAAGGCTGTTTGCACCGGTCTGGTACATGACTCTCTTTATCACCCGGAAGGGAGTTGTACAAGGGGTCTGGATTTTTCTTCCCAACAGGAGAATTCAAAGACCCGAACGGGGGGGCGAAAGCCACCTTACCCGAGAAGAAACCGGATTTTCTCACGAAAATGAAGTGCAGATCGTTTTCTCTTACGAGAACAGTTTGACAGGGCAAACGGGTGCACATTTCAGTGTGTCAGGAAAGTACTCTAGACACCGGAAAAATTATTTTTCTCGGTTTTCCGTCGGAACAGTTCCAAGTATGTATGAATGGTATGGTGGTGGTGCCATCCGTCGGAAAAGAGAACTCGCGGGATGACGAAGAACCCTGAGTGAGCGACATTACCGCCAACGGTAATGAGTAGTTATTTTGTTTCACCATTTGGCTTGTGGATATTTAAATCCCGATGAGGCACAGGTTATCAAAGGTATTTAAAGAGCGCGCCGATATGCAAATATCGATGAAGCATCACTGAGGGGACCCACCTGTGGGGATCTATTTATTTCAGATCAGTCTTAATCCCTCTACTCAGGACTTCCGGCAGTACTGTGAGCTAACCAGGAAGAGCGTTTCTTCTCACTACGGACACTCACTCGCGGAACGGTCTTGGTGTCATTGTGCCCGAAGAAAAATGTCAAAGCACGCTACTCTCGAACAGTTTGTGCAGAAGGCGGTGGAAACTGTGGAGCTGGCCCACCGTGGTATGTTTGACTCGAAAGAGTCGTTTAAGACTCGTGACATGGTTTCATTTGTCAAGCGAGAATCAAGTGTTGAGTCGAACTCACCCCTAAGGGACGAAGACCCCATGATACCGGAATTAATGAAATTGGATATGCCAGATCGGAGCATGTCGGAACTGGAATTCGACACCTTGCACGAGTTTTGGCAGGAGAGGGAGGATGAGCCGATGTATGTGGCCATTACAGAGAAGGAAAACACCACAATCCTCATACCACGACCCCCCGAGCCACTCCACCGGAAAAGGAGAAGACACTCCAACAGACGTTGGAAGTGAAAAAGGCGAGGGCAGTTCTCTCCCCTGACATAGCTGACGCTGCCTTGTTGAAGTCGCTTCTAGAGGCGCTAACACGTAATCGAGAGCTACTGAGCAAATTAGCGGAGCAGGTTTTGCTTCTTCTCCTCCAGGGAACGTCGTGAGGGAAAAGGGAGAAGAAGAGCCGAAAGGGAAGAAAACTCCCCGACCAAGGACTGAAAAATCCTTCGAGGTAGAGTCGAGGGTGCGCACCCAGCTGCTGTAGCATTGCGGCGAAGGGCCCTCCGGAGTTTCGGGAGTCGAAATCCTCAAGAGAAAGACCCCTGAGGCCAGTGAGAGTGTCTCCAGGAAGTCAGAAATCGCTGGAGAGTCTCACCCTGAGAACGAACTGGGGAGAAAGAGGAGCCACCTCGGGATTGCGCCAGCCAGACTCTGCTGGAACTGTCGCAAACCCGGACACAATGGCAGAGACTGCCAGGAACCACCCACCTATTGCAGGGGGTATGGCAGGGCTGACAAGGAAAGGAAGGACTGTCAGATCGACTTAAAGCAGAAAAAAGCGAAAGCCCTCTGGATTGCAGAGTTCGGGAGGGATGTACCTAGCGACATCCTCAAGGCAATGGACCAGGAGGAGGAGCTCCAGCAGAGGCAAAGGGCCATGGAGAAACCAGCCTCTTCACAACCGAAAGCAATGACGAAGCTAGCCAGAACCTCCAGGAGGTTAGAAGAGGCCAGGTCAAGAAAGAAGGCGAAATTGCGCCGAAAGGCTGAACACCTCAGCCTGAATCCAGTGGAGAAGATGGATGAGATGCTATTTACGGAAGAGGAGGCTAAACTAGTCTGAGGCAGACTGGTGTATCCTAAAACGGCCATTTTTTGGAAGATTTTTTTTTGTTTTATTTTCAGAGATGTTCTTTTTTAGGATTGAGCAGAGAGAGAGAAGTGATCCGGAAAGACCACAGAAATCCTCCTTAATACCTCGAAAGGGGGAAAAGTAACGTCCATGCACTGAACAGTTCACGCAAAGGGCGACCAGTTCGCTGGAGGAGCCTGAAAAACTCCGAAAGGGAAAAACCGGGCGAAAGCCCCACGCAAAAAGAAAAAAAAAATTTTCTGGCTGTGTCAGTACTTACCGAAACTATAACAAGTAGTTATGCACGATATCAGATAGCAGGCGCCATCTACTCGGTCAACTCGGCAAAATACAAAACACACCCGACGGTCGTTAATAGGGATTCTCGATGTTACCGATGGAAGAAGGAACACACGGGGGACGGTTGATAAGAATGGAACCGGAATTGTTGATCGAGGCTGATGACCGATATGTTGAAAAGCCATCGCATGGTCTTTACGGAAGAGCCACCAGGTTCGAATTCAAACTGAAATTCGAGTTGGATGCTGATGAAACACAAATTTGAATACACTGAAGCAAACAGACCGGCAAAATAATTGAAAAACCGTAGTAGATCGCAATGGAATGGGAGAAATAATCCTCTAGTCGAACGTAGGACTAGCCAATCCCAGAATACGCTACGAGTTAGAAAGGGGTAAACTCCACCAGAAAACGGAATAAAAAGGAGCGATAACTGGAAAATTTATTCTTTCCTGTCGCGAGAGACGTTAGAGGTTGACCCCCAAGGAGTAAAAATTGTAGCGGACGTAACAGCAGAAATGCAAGGGGTGCTGTAACCGACAGCACCTGAATTATTGGCTCAGGTGCAACGCCTCCATAGAGAACTCAGATCGCGAATAGGCCCAACAAGAGACCACCAGGAAGAACTCGACAACGATCGAGAGAGAGAGAGAGGCAGCGGCAAGTCCCTGCAAGGGGAAGGCCAGCGTTCGATGGACGAAATCCTGCGCCATCATGCAGACAGAGATATTCGTCTGATGAAGAGAGCGAATATGAGTACCGCCCTCGTCGAGAGCATTTCCTCAACACTCAGAAAGCACTGGAAGCGTTCATGAAATGGGGAGTACAATTCTCAGGAGGACTTCACGAGGACGTGGAAGATTTCATATGCTGAGTAAATGACGCGATGAAAACCCTCAGAATACGGGAAACCGACCTGGCGTCATGCTTCGCCTTCAGAGAACATTTCGGGGAGTTACACTACCAAGTAGCGCTCCACAAGAGAGGGGCGATCCATCGACAAGGTGAAGAAAAACCCGTGGCCCAATTCGTGGCCAACTTCAAGGGGCTCTTCGCCAAAACGGATCCACCATAGCCGGAACAATAAACGCTAACGTTTATGTACCACCATACGCTGCCCAAGTTCGGAATTGCGTTTAACCTAGGTGCCAGTGCCACAAAAAAGGTACTGGAGAGGCATGCAATGCGACAGGAAACCTTCTACGCAAGTTCCACGAAATGGCAGCCCCCTAGGCAGCCAGTGGAATCATTCCATCCCGGCAACGCCTATCGAAGCGCTAAGACTTCGAGGATCCCTCAGAGAAGGGCGATCTGGTCGGTAAATCGCCCTGAAACCGACCTGCTAACAGCAGATAGAGACGAAGATGAAAATTTATTCTTCAAAGAGTTTGAAGTGGTACACGCTTTACAAAATCGGGTGCCTTTTCAGGGAGGGGTGGGGGTACCGGCTATGTGAGATCGGGCACCAGTCCATCAAATCCTGACTGAAGTGCCATAACTGCGACCAGAGAGGACACTCCTGGCGCCTATGCACAGAAGGCATAAGAGTCTTCTGGTACGTATGTGGCAGAAAGAATGTTCACTTTCCCCAATGCTCAAAGTACGATTCGGGAAACGCCGCGTCGATCGCGTGAAAGACACACATACGTCAAAGACACACATAGTTAAGGAAGAGTAAGGGCTCTCGGAAACTGAGGAGAGAGAGCCAGTGGACCAAACGCGAAGAGCATCGGATACGGCACAGCCAAGGGTCAGTAACCAGCCTGAAAATCCCCTACTAGACCCTGGAAAAAGCATCTGGCTAGAGGAAATTTCAAATTGGGAGACCCTCAAAAAGGCGATGAAGGAAGACTGAACCCCGGCCTTTGACGGGGAGATTCGGATCCACGAGAAGAAAATCCGACCACTAGTCGAGTCCGGGGTCCCTCGAACCTTTGCTGGAACAGCGGAGATTGTGTTGCTACGCGAAAAATCTCCGCGAAAAAAATCACATCACGACGATTACTGGTGGCGAGCAGCTAACTTGAAATGGTGAAAGAAGCGGCCACGATACCCCTAACGGTAGGCGGAAGAGAAGTCGAAACCCTCTGGATGGCCTCGTTATCGGAAGATTTAATCCTAGGAATAGGCTTCCTGAAAACGGTCCGAATGGTCAACGATTTCTTTGACCAGTCGTGATTCTTTCGGGACAAGCTTGGCGAGTCGTTCAGATTCGTATCCATCGAGAGAGCCTGTCACATACCCATGTGTAACGGCCCCAGGACGCCGGGAGAGGAGCAGCATAGCTTGCTTCACCAGTTACTAGATGAGAAAATTCCAACAATAAGGAGAAGGCCCCCAATTTCCAAACTGGCCCCACATCGAATTGCCGTGCAAGCACATACGTCGATTCGATAATGAGTCCGATTAGGGTCCCATCACTGAAAATTAGCGATGTGGAAAGAAGTTGATGATATGCTGCAAGACGGTATCATCAAACCATCAACGAGCAACTGGAACAGCCCGGTCGTCATGGTGAAGAAACCCAACGGAAAATATCGATTTGGTATCGACTTCGGGCGGGTTAATAAAGTCACGAATAAGAATGCATATGCGGTAGTCAACATGACCGGAATTCCCTGCTTTTACGGTACCAGGAAGAAGATTCTTTCAGTTCGAACGAATGCCATACTGCTTCATGAACGCTTCAGGAAATTTTTAAAGAGCACTGGACCAGATAATTGATCCACACATGTATCCGCACGCATTCGTGTACTTGGACGACATTATCATCCTCTCAAGTACATTCCAAGAAATCCTTGAATGGCTCGGACGTGTACTAACCAAAGTAAGAGACCGCGGTCTACGCATAAACCGGGAGAAGAGCGTGGTCTGCCGATCTGAGGTGAAATAACTCAGATTCGTAGTCAGTAGCGAGGGGTTAGAAGTTGACCCGGACATAACAGCCTCGGTTGTAGACTTCCCAGTACTTAAGAATCTCAACTAAGTCCGCAGATTCTTCGGAATGGCCTCCTGGTATAGACGATTCATACCAGAGTGCGGCGCGGTAGTCCAGCACTTGACGCGCCTCACGAAGGTAAAGCAACTAGGGGTCTGGGAAACCGAATAGCAGGCACCCACACTTTTCTGTCCGGACTTCGCTCTAAACTTTGCTCTGCAAACCGATGCAAGTAGTCTGAGATTAAGAGGCGTCCTCACGCAGCTACAAGACGGGCAAGAACTAATAAAAACTGAATAATAATCTACACTAGCCAGTCCCTGACAGATCCAGAAACTTGTAACGTGACATTTCCCTAAGCGACCGGACATGCCCATCGCCTTCGCCCTTCCTCCCTCTGGCCTCCTTGCCGATACAAAAACTTAACTAAATTGGGACCTAAAAAGGTTGCCGGGCGCCAGCTAATTTTCCGGATCGAGGAATCAGCAACTCGAAAACTAAAATCTAGATTAAAACCGGTAAACGTATCACTAACCCGTACTTATGTCTAATTCAGCAAGGGGGTTGAGGGAGAGGTAACGGATGCCTGCGCTGCTCAGTATGCTAGGTTGTCGAGTGAGGGGTGGATTCGGGGAAAAGGGCGAAAAATGTGTAAATAAATAATCCCTCAAACCGCACTAATATCCTCAAAATTAGCTAATCTTTATTAAATTAAATCCGAACACTGATGCTGGAAACCTTCCAGTTGACCGCAGCCAACGGTATGTAATGCACCCGCCATGGCGGTGATAAATTCAAAAAAAAAGGAAAGAAAGTAATCCCATTTAAGTCCGCGAGGCACCGTAGGGTACTCGGGATATCGCTAAACATTCAGGACCCTCATCAAATAATTTACTGTAAACCTTTCCCACAGAAAACCTTTCCATAATTCCGCGAGTCCTCAGGAGAGGCTCGGGAGTTTCCCAAAAAGTTAGGGCCCCATAAAAGGGCTAATAATAAATTTTCCCCCTGGATGAATTATAGAATTTCAACTCCACGTAATTCCGCGGGCCCTCGGGAGAGGTCCGGAATTAATCCCCAAGAAAAAATGAATTAACTTAATTATTTATGAATTTTTCTATCACCGAGAAAACTCTCGGCGAGCCTGGAAGAGGCGTTATGTGAGAGCGAGAGAGAGATGGAAGATGATGTGCGAGACAGATCGCACTACGCCCAACGCTCGCGACGCGCGTTATAAAATTTCCCGACGGTTAAAAATGCGCGACACCTCAATGCCTCCACCGATCGGCACCGGATAAAATCCACCAGCGAGGGGGAATATTCGCGAACATCCTCTCAAAATTGGGGAACTCCACCACGTAAGGGGATCGCGATCTCTCCGTTTTAGAAAAACGGGATTTTCTCAGCACCGTTGTGCTGGAATTCACGCTCAACGTTGAGCGGAGTGGAGTGGGGGAAACACTCGGAGCCGCGACGGCATGGGCCCCTCTCCAGGTTAGATGAACGAATTTCTCGCGTTTCACGGGGATTTTGGGCGGTTTCCCCCGGGATTTTCACCCGTTTTTCACACCACATCGTCTCCAAACCTCCACAGGGACGGCCCTGTGGGATGAATAACCCTCCACACGCGATCAGCCATGGTTTTCGGATAAACCATGGCCGAGAAAGCACTCGCGAATACCTCAACGGAGTGAAACGCTGTTCGATCCGTTGATCGAACAGAATAAATATTCGCTCGCGAGCAGAAATAATTCTGCGATCTCCATTAACCGGTGTTACTGGGATAAATTTACATAAATATCCTCACCTTCCCACGCGGCTTGCGAGCTGGGTGGGATCCTCCCATTGTCCTCTTCTCTTTTATTGTCTGGGGAAAACGTCCTTCGGCTCTGGTGTCCTGGCGATAACTGCCAAAATATGGCGGAACTCGTGCCTCGTCGGAACGTTAGTTCCGGCGGATTGAACGCGACGGCGCTAATTGTCCTGACGCGCTAATTTCTCCCCATTCAAATTTGAATGGGGGACTCGAATTTTTAATTATCAACCCAACTAACCCTAATTATCGTGGCTAGTCTTTCCCGGTTGTTTTCCCCGGGGATTCGTGGACGCGCTAACTCCAAATGACTTAACCTAAGACGGCAATTCGGGGAGGTGTCGGTCGTAACACCCCCACCGACCTTCCAACACTTACCCGTAATTAAAATCCCTCATGAATCCCTCTTTTTAGGGGTGCTGGCACTGGCAGCCAGACGATGCATGCCGGGAAGATTTGGCGAGCGGACTAACCCCCAACTCTACGTCGGATGATAATTTTAAATTATCCCTCTTCGCGACGAGATTGAGGACCGACACGATTTCCCACCCTAATCACCTAATCCCAAAGTCCCTACCTAATCCTAAACGTAACGAATTCCTAATCTCCTGCTGATTCAGCAGGGAGTAACCCCTACAATTTTTCCCATCGTAAATTCCCCTGAAATTCCTCGATCTCCTGCTAATTCCGGAATTAGCAGGGAAAGTCCTAAACTTTCAACCGCCTTGGCGTAGCCTCCGGTTCAACCGGGATAATCGCGGGACTATATTTTAATTTTATTTTAACATTTATTTATTTTAATTTTATCTCCACTTTCTGTGGGATTCGCGGGTTGGGCGCGGCTCTCTCTTAAAAAAAAAAATGATGTACGTCACACCGCCCTCCTTTGACCGATAGTATCCATTGTTTGGCTCCCTCCGATGGTTGTCCGGGCTCCTGGCTCCAGTGGCTGGGGCTGCACCTGAAATGGGTCTCCAAGGTCTTGGGAAACTCGAACCCACGACCTGAGATCGCGGTCGGAAATCTCACACAGTTGATGGTGGGAATGTAACTAGTTTTAATACTTCTTGGTGGCCTACCTAATCAGTCGTATCCTTAAGGCACTATTGGGACTTACCAACTGCTCAAAAAAAATGTACAAACATGTGTAAGGAGGGTCTTACTTGTCGCCCGTATCAAAATTACAAAGTCTCTTCATGATTGTGGCGGGGTCTTACTTTTCGCCCCGCCCGACTAGCGGCAGACTAGGATTACACGGAAACCTCCCGTAACGGGGACAACAACGCCTCCCGGAATAGGGGAAAACTATAAAAGGGGAAAAAAAAACGCCTCCGCATCGCGGGAAAATTTTTACAAAAAAAAAATAGATTCCTCCGCGTAGCGGGAATTGACAAAACAAATTCCTCCGCTCGCGGGGAAGAGAACAAAAGAAATAATGCCTCCGCGTAGCGGCAATGAACAAAATAAATGCCTCCGCGGAGCGGGAAAAAAGAGAAAAATTGCCTCCGCGTAGCGGGAATTAATGAAAAATAGAGAAAATTCCTCCGCTCGCGGGACAAAGAACAAAAGAGATAATACCTCCGCGTCGCGGGAATTAAAAAAAAAACAAAAGAAATCCTCCTAGCGGCGGGATTCCCTGCCCCGGCCCCTCGGGTGAGGTGGTTCTGGGAGTTGGGGGTACTCTCCGTCGTGGGATGGATTAGGGCGGACAGTCTTCCGCGTAACTCCTCCAGTACCCTCTGGCGTACTCCCCTCTGGGGTCGTCCCATGGGTAGCGGGGGCGTTCCTCCCTGGTGGTGTCCCCGTGGTAGTAAGGGTGGCCGGCTGGCATGTACCTGGGGCTGAGATGTGCTTCGGGCTGTCCCCGTCGTAGCTGGGGTGAGCCGCTGGCCCGGACAGCTGGTTGGTACCCCTGTGAGGCCCAGGTCGTCGCTCCGACCACCGCGACGGGTGGTGATATTGTTGGCGAGGGCGCCTGGTGTCCGGCCGCCATCGGGGCGGCACCGTGCCTTGGGCAGACCTGGGTCGCGAAAAAGCGGAACCCACACTGGTGACAAAAGAGCTCGCCCGTCGGGTTGGGGCACTGGGGATGTCTGTGGCCTCTCCTGTGACAGTCGTAGCACCACGGGCGGAATCGCCGGCGTCGGTCCCGGTTGCTCGGGGTGCTGCTGGTTGCAGCTGTCGGCAGGTCCGCCGCTCGTGTCTGTGGGGTGGCGGCTGCTGATGGCCCGCGGTCCACGACTGTCTTTGCTGAGTGGGTGGAGCTGCTGTGCGACACGGCCCGGCTGCTAGTCGTCATCTCTGAGTCGGACGCGTGCAACACCAGCAGCCCCGCTGGATCCTCAGGTGGAGCGCCCTCTCCTGATGGCGCCGGGGGAGCCTCGGGGTGTGCCATGGACTCACGACCTCGTGGGGGTTCCCGTGGGTTCTTGTCCTTGCTGCTCCGTTGGTCCGAGCGTTCACACCCCTTGGAGCGCTTGGGGTGCCCCTCCTTAGGCCTCACTTGGCTGGTGCTCGAGGAGCTCGATGAGGAGCTGGATGAGGTCGTGTCGGAGGACGACGAGGACGACGAGGACGATGAGGTAGACGAGGTGGTAGACGACGAGCTCGGGGACCTCCTTTTCCGATGGTGCCGACGGGTGGAGACTCGAGGTAGGTGGGGAATAATGACCCTCACGTTAGTGGGGTATTGATATGGTAGCAGCGCCAGCGTCTGCAGCGGACTGACGAATCCAGGGTTGCGAGATTCCACTCTCCACACATCCTCCAGGAAGGGTGTGAGACACGCCCAATACTCCCGTCCGCTCTTGGTGCCACAGTCTGGCTGCGGGGTGGGTCGCTTGCCGTGGGTGGTTGAGGCTTACCCGTGCCGGCGACCTCTAGCTTCAGGCCGCGCCTACTGCTCTGGCCTGAATTCTGGCCGCCATCTCCTTGGGGACCTGGGTCAGCCGCTCTAGCGACTTTCCTGGTGTCGATGGTCGCTCGGCAATCAAGGCTGGTGGTGGCGGGGTGATTAACCCGGTGTCGGCGAGCGGCTCTTCAGTGGCGGCAGCTAGTGTGGGGGGCACCTCCACGACCTCCATGGGTTCGGGTCCTGAGGGGCAGGTCGTTGGCTTGGGTTGGTCCTGGGCCTTGTTACCCTCCTTTCCCTTCTTCTCCCTGGTGTTCTGGAAAAGAGATGAGTTTCGGGGAAAAAGTTCTCGCGATTAAAAGATGCCTCAACCCTACGGGCTTGGATGGTTCGTCGCGGTATCGGGTGGAGTTACCAGCGCGAGGTACGGTTTTAGGTCCTGTACTGCGACCTCGCCCTGGTTTCTACCGCGGAAATCGACGAGCGCGTATCGCACCTTTGACAGTTTCCTGTCGACAATGAATGGACCCTCGAACGGAGGTACTAACGCGGCGGAGAATCGTTTGGCGGCGTTAGACAAGGGGTGAGATCGGCGCATCACAAGATCTCCCTCTCGAAATTATACGTCCCGACGCCTCAGGTTATAATGATGCGCTTGCCTGTTGGACGATTCCGTCATAGCGTGGACGAGAGCCTTACGCAACGCGTCTACCCGTTTCATTTGGTCGATCCACTCCTCTGGGTTCCCAGTGAGGATTTCGGTGTTACCTTCAAGTTCACGATTGAGGGAAACAGCTGGGAGGGGTTCCCGGCCGAAGTTCGCGAACGCGGGTGATGCTTGGAGCGCATCGTGATACACGGTGTTGTACGCGAACTGAAATTCGTACAAGTGAACATCCCAAGTCCGATGATCACTCTCGATAAATGCTCGTAGTATTGTTTTCAGCACGCAATTCACCCTTTCCACCGGGTTGGCTTGGGGGTGATACGGAGGGGTCGTCTCATGACGAGTACTGCTGCTCGACCTTGCATCGTTGGCACGGGTCACAATGCCGTACGAACGCCATCACGCCGTCACGAACGACATCACAATACATATTCGGCCAGTAATACGAGGTGTACAACCGACGATAAGTTTTATCCACACCAAGATGATCGGCTTGGGGGCGTTCATGGCATTGGGACGTTGTCTGATCGCGTAGTTCGCGGAGGAGAACGAACTTCCACCCAGCGATGTCTTCCATTTCCGTGGAGATGAGGTCCGAAGGTCGGTGGTTATACAACCGCCCTTCCACGATTTTCCAATCGGAGAATAAGTCAGGTGCACGTTGAACGTTCCTGAATTTCTTCCAGTACCAATGATCCTTGGAGGATGTAGTGGTCTGGAGAGTTTCGCCAGCTGCCTCAGGTCCTTGCAGTTCCTGGATTTCCACGATAGTTTCCGATTCGGAACTCTCACCGTCTGGGGCGCGAGACAACGCGTCTGGGACGTGATACAACGCTCCTTTCCGATGGATAATTTCGAAGTTGTATTCTAACAACCCGAGTGCCCAACGCGCAAGTCTGTCCGTGGGATTCCGCAGGTTGTGTAGCCATCTCAGACTAGTATGGTCGGTAATTACTGTGAAAGTATATCCTTCCAAGTAGCACCTGAATTTGGCTATGGACCAGATCACGGCGAGGCATTCGAGCTCGGTGACGGTGTACCTTTTTTCTGCGGATGTCAGCGCACGACTCGCGTACGCGATAACTCTTTCTTCACCCTCGATGACCTGGGTGAGAAACGCTCCTAATCCGACATTACTGGCGTCCGTCTGGAGCGTAAACGGAACTTCGAAATTCGGACACGCCAGCGTAGGGGCTGATGTTAGATGCCCTTTTAACACCTCGAAGGCAGCGCGTTGCTCTTCGGACCACGACCATGCCTGCGATTTCTTCATGAGTCGTGTAAGTGGTTCAGCAATGGTGGCGAAACCGGGTATGAACCGACAATACCACGAAGCCATGCCGAGGAATCGTCGTACCTCCATCAAATTTCGGGGGATACTCGATAACCGCTGCGGTTTTCTCAGGGTCAACTTGCAACCCAGAATTATTAACGAGAAAACCGAGGTATTTCACGAGAGAGCAACATAAGTCACTTTTCTCGCGATTTATGGCGAGATTCGCCTTTTTTATGCGACCCAGCACGGTTGCCAGTAACACGAGGTGCTCCTCGAAGGTCTTCGACACGATAATGATATCATCGAGATATACGAAGACTTGAGGATATAGATCCTGTCCGAGCAACCGGTCGAGAAGTCGCTGGAATGTCGCGGGAGCATTCGTCAAGCCGTATGGCATGCGAAGAAAATGATACAGCCCCCGGCCTGGGACGATGAACGCGGTAATCTCCCTGGAGTCGGGTTCCAGGGGAACTTGGAAGTAAGCTTGGCTTAAATCCAGAGTCGAAATATGTAAGTCGCCAGGTGTAATTCGTCCAGGATCCCCGACATATTCGGTATCGGGTACGCGTCCTTTTTCGTTACAGCATTAATTTTCCGAAAATCAATGCACAAACGATATTTCCTGTTCGGCATTTTCACCATCACAACAGGGCTAGACCACTCGCTTGGTGAGGGAACGATCATGCCGTTTTCGAGCATATCGTCAACTTCCTTCCACATTATTTCCCGTATGGCGGGCGTGGTGTGGTGAGGTCGTTGGCGAATCGGGACATGCCCGTTCACATCGATACGATGCGAGGTCAGCGACGTAGTGCCGAGTTTTTCCTCGGATTGAGGGAGATGTTGTTCAAGGAAGAGGGCCAGGCGTTCCCGATAATACCAGCCCATATCGAAGAAATCGATGACAACATGGGTGGACACAAGGAAGTCCATCCCTAGGATGAAGTCCTCGGAAAGATTCCTCAACACGTAGGGTTGGAGGTGAGTTAGTCGGTCCCGGAGTTCAACGTGGCAGTCAAAGGCGAGTTGAGCCACCTCGATATTACCTCCAGCAGTCACGACTGACTTTGCTGGGACTGTCCCGGGAAATACACCGACCTCTCCTAATGACCTCTCCGCAGCCGCGCCTGCGAAGGATCGACTAGCACCGGAATCGACTAAGGCTTTCATTTTCACACCGTGGATAACGATCTCCACGTGGAAGGCTCGCGGAATATCACACTCCCGTAGCTTTAAAATGGTACGGGGACTAAACGTTGCCTCACCTAAGCCTGGGCTTGATGGATAATTTGCCCCACCAGGGCGTAGGCCTGATGGAGAATTTGCCTCACCTTCAGACGGACGTCCCTCCTCGTCTGAACGTGGAAGAACTTCGTTTTCACCCTCTAAATGGGGCAATTCACTGACCTGCGGGTACAGGAGGGCCTCAGGGGACATATCCGACCTTATGCCCCTGGATTCGCGTTTCCCGGGCTGCAGTACGGGCAGTGCGACGTGGTGACTCCCGAATAACTGCAGCGGTAACAGAAGACACGTCTGGGACTGGGGCAATCTCGATGACGATGATCCTGCTGATGACAGTTCCAGCGTCCTGAAGGTCTGGAGCCGGCCGTGGGCGCTGGAGGCGCCGCTGCTGGGGTCAGTGCTGGCCTTGCAGCTGCTGGAGGCTCGGCGCGTGGTGGCCATCTGGCTGGACTGCTCGCCCTCTCTCGGGATGGTGTCCTTGGCCTGCGTCTCTGCCGTTCCTGCGAGTTGTCCCTATCTCTGGATGGGGTGCGTTCGCGGGGATGACGTGAGGCGGTGGTCAAGGCAGCGATAGCCTCGAGGAGACTCGTATCCCGCACTGGAGTCCTGTCCCGAACTTCCCGTCGATCGGGAGATAGATCAAATGAGATCGAGCAGGCCGAGTTAGACCTCGGGAGATAGCCACCAGCTCCGGCTGGGGAATGAGTTCGTCGGCCAAAGGGCCTCGACGATTCGCAAGGGCGAAATGCGAGGCTAGGAGACACCGAATTCTCCGGTTTCGGTGGAGGCCGCCGCTCCTCATTACTTTTGAGGATTTTCTCTACTCGAAGAGCCGAATTTTCGAGCTCATCGAGGGACATCTTCTCCCGAAAGGAGATCACCAGCTGGTAAGCGGGAAGAAGTTTACGATAAATTTCCGCCACCTGTTCTCCGATAGACCAGGGGGGACTGAGTCACGAGAAATACCCTCGCATACACGCGATGTAACTACCGACGAGTTCGCCCTCTGCTTGAGTGCGACGACTGATCTCATCCCGGAGAGCTCCCTGGTAGTTGGGATGCGCGAAGTGTCGCCGAAAAGCTGTTCGAGCTTCCAGCCAGGTCTGGAATTCGTGATAACGACCGCGATACCATACGAGCGCGCTTCCTTCCAGGCAGAACAAGAGTGCATGGAGGAGATCTCCGTCTCTCATGGGGATGAACGATCGGCCTTCGTCCACCCGCGCGAGGAATAACTCCACGTCTTCGTGGGACGCGCCTGTGAAGCGAAGATTCCACTTCCGCATGTGCTGCAGAAGGGCGGCGCGAGATACCGGACGCTCTCCGTAGGCATCGTACCCGTCATCAAGATAAGCGTGTTCGCGATACGGCTCATGATGCGGTAGCTCAGCTGGGATACCATGTCGAGGTTGCCCAGCTGAGATGTCTCTCCCATAGGGAGGAATAAATAGAGCGAAGGCCGCTGTACGGGCCTGTGCTGCTGCCGAAGGTCCGCCGACGTTCGGGATGCCTCCATGGGTAGCGGTCGTGATGACCGTCGGAGCTACCCCTGGGATAACTCGACCTGTCGAGGTGAGTTGTGCCCACGTCTCCGCATAGCGGGAATTGTCTACGTCCACCACAACCACTGGGAGCTGAGTGGTGGATGCGATGGTTGTACCAAGGGCTACCGGGGCCCTGGAAGTCACAATTGTCTCACCGGTCGTCGGCGGAATCGAAGGGGTCCCTGCCGATGTCGGGATCATGTGGGGTATTCGTTGTCTCGGCCGCTGGGGTCACAGTGATCCCTGGCGGTGGCGACTTTGGTGGACGGCCTCGCCTTTACGGCGGATTTAATTCCGATATTCCTCCGGGGTCGGAGTAAACATCGGTCAAGCTGACCGATGCTCGAATGTTCGGACAAAACCGGACTTATTGGCCGGGACATACCGCGAGTTCAGCCTTGCTGGCCGATTATCGTCACGTGCCGAGCCGCGAAAAAAAGAAAAAAAAGGAGAAAAGAAAAAAAACAGTTTGACTCCCGGACGGAAGGTTCGCCTGAGGACTCGGTAGGAGGAACCCCTTAAACCCGAGTAATAATTTACAGGATACCGGGCCACGAGTACTCGACTGATCGATGGTCTTTATACACTTGATAATTATTTCGCTTCCGCGTGGTGAACTGCGACTGGCCACTTCGGGTGCCGAAGCCGTAGAGACGGATCAGTCGGATCGTCGGCGCGCTGTATGCCGGATAAAAATCTCCCCAACATAGTGGGGGAAATTCGGTCTCACCCTAGAAAGGGAAAATTCCGGTCTCCCTTGGTAGGGGAATTGAATTTCGGTGATAAATTCAAAACCATATGTCGCCGTGTTTTTGCGACACGGGAGAATTTCTGTCGGCGATGATGTCGGATTTATTTTCTTCCTCGCGTTTTAATTTTCGGCTCGAACAAAGGCATTTTGTTTTTCGCCGAAAGATTATCCCTGTGTTTATGTCCGGCGCGCTACTTCCATCTCTCTGAAGTCGGCATTTACAATGCCGATTTAAATAAGATATAATAATTTCAAGTTTATCTTGATTAATTCTCGCAATGTCTAGCGGATCTCTTCTCGTTATTCGGGAAGGAAAGAAAATTCTACAAAATTCAATCCTTGATACGAATCTCGAGTGAGTCACGGATCTCCTCTCATTATTAGAGAGGGAATTAATTTCTATTAAATCGTTATTTATGGCCTAATCGCTCTCCTCGCTTTATTGGAGAAGGAATTAAATTTTTCAATCAACCCGGATTTCCGCTAATCCGTTAACCCCTAACAATTCCTCGGAAATTGTCGAAACCTTAATAAATTCCCTAATACCCAAAATAATCAAAACTCTAACCAACCGCTTAATTCCCAACCCATCCAAACTACAAAAAGTTTTACCATTTTGCCCTCGAGCCCCACGTCGGGCGCCATTTGTACCGTGATATTTCCCTAAGCGACCGGAAATGCCCATCACCTTCGCCCTTCCTCCCTCTGGCCTCCTTGCCGATGCAAAAACTTAACAAAATTGGGACCATAAGAGGTTGCCGGGCGCCAGCTAATTTTCCGGATCGAGGAATCAGCAACTCGAAAACTAAAATCTAAATCAAAACCGAAAAACGTATCACTAACCCGTACTTATATCTAATTCAGCAAGGGGGTTGAGGGAGAGGTAATGGATGCCTGCGCTGCTCAGTATGCTAGGTTGTCGAGAGAGGGGAAGATTCGGGGAAAAAGGCGAAAAATGTGTAAATAAATAACCCCTCAAACCGCACTAATATCCTCAAAATTAGCTAATCTTTATTAAATTAAATCCGAACACTGATGCTGGAAACCTCCCAGTTGACCGCAGCCAA
>NW_011887900.1:88574-124752 GCF_000806365.1 Fopius arisanus | reverse complement strand
CCGCCTTGGCGTAGCCTCCGGTTCAACCGGGATAATCGCGGAACTATATTTTAATTTTATTTTAACATTTATTTATTTTAATTTTATCTCCACTTGCTGTGGGATTCGCGGGTTGGGCGCGGCTCTCTCTCTCAAAAAAAATGATGTACGTCACAAAATAAATACACGGTTACTGAATAAGAGTGTTTAACAGCCGTATGGTCCGTAAACAAATTCCGGTGTTCCTTGGAAGGTTACCCCTTGTCAGTGATCACGGATCACAGCAGTCTTCGGACGCGTTTAGATTTGCATATAATACAGCTGAACATAGCTCGCTGAAAGCTTCACGGGCCTTCGTCAATCTGGGAAGAGAACCTGAACCAGTCTACTCATTACGGAGAACGCCGAAAGGAGATGGGGAAATTGAAGATACTCCCACAGAAGCCATTACGCGCCAACGGAAGCTGAAGATAGACAGGCACAAGCTTATAACATGAGGCGGAGAAGAGGAGACTTTGAGGTGGGAGAATTAGTTTCGATACGAAACTACGAATTGTACTCAGCCTCATTGAAAAAACGAAGAAGCATTCCAGAAACTTCTATGAAGTCTCTGATTTAGCCAGCCGGTATCCGAACTGCGCTTCAATAGTGGACATCAAATCATATAAGGAAGCCTCAGAGGACCATCCGACCGACGGAGCAGGAGAACAAGTTTTCTCGGAGACAACGATCAGAACCGACAGGTACTAGTGCTCTGGTGCTCCCGTCGAGCTGATTCGAGGTTATGGCGTAACGGATGACCCACGGCCGCCGAGAGATTCAGACTAAGGGGAGAAGGCCCTGCTTTAGATGTTTTATGAGCTCGTCACTTGCTGGTGACAATATTCCCCGATGGACTTATGATGTGTGCGTGTTCCCAATCTAGACTGGGAAAAGAGAAATGGGGACTTCTATGCGTTCCCGACTAGTGAAATGGATTGCTTTGTGGCTGCGGGACAAGGGTTTCCGGCTACGGAGACCCATCTCCAGGGTAAAATGAGAGTGGAAGACGTGTGAGGGGTGGCACCATCTCTCGGCGAAAATCCAGAGGAGTACGTCCCCCAATAGTTCTCGCTTAACCTCACCTACTCTACCGCGTCATGCTGATGCTGGCTCGGCATTGTGAGACCAGCCACCAAAAATTTGCAGAGTCGACGAATTTCCTTTGCGACTGGTTTTCGTCCGGTTTTTCAAGAAAAACTGGCTGGCGCTCAATCGTGCACGATAGAGACAACTGTTTGAATAGTTCAAGGAATATCCCTGCATGTTGACCCGGGAAAAAAACCCTTTTACACTTCCCAGGAGAGAGAACAAAATATCAGACAATTTGAAATCTACCTGACCTAGTGTAGGTTCATCAAATTATAAATTAAGCTTTTCAGCTTTTGGGGTTAGTTCTTTTGAACTCTACTGAAAAATGTTGCAGTGTCGTCAAACTAGACAGTTAACTTATCCAACCGACTAACTAACTGACCAACAATATATACATATATATATATATGTAACTTGGTATTTTCATTTCCTCGACCGTTCGTCAGTGTTTTGCACTTTCGGACGAGAAGTCTCACGATTGGCGGGGCGAGAGTTCAAATGAATGAATAATTCTGGATATTCCTAATGTATTTATGATTATTGTACGATCGAACAAACTTACCTGTAAGTGAAGTTCGATCGTGATTATATGAAGAGCCTCGTCGAGAGATTTCAAACACTTTTAGTAGCCCGCCAGTGCTACTTGGAGCCACACAAATCCAAAGAGTAAGAAAAAAGTCGCTCGTGGCGCCACTAGTGTGGGGGCCTTCCAACTTGTCATTATTTAAAAGTTAAGCGAAAGTTATAAAAAATTGGAGAGAGTATGGGCATTGATAATGAGAGGGAACCAATCTCTCGACGAGGTTCATCATATAATCACGATCGAACTTCACTTACAGGTAAGTTTGTTTAATCGTACAATTATATTCGAGGTTCGTCTTCGAGATTTCAAACACTTGTAGATGTTTAGAGAATGAATCAATTTTTTATTTATTTATCTAATTTTATAACAAAGCCAGCATTCATTCTGCCATGAATGGGGAGAATAACGGGATATAATAAAGACTCTCTCATCCAACAAGTATAAAAATTTTTTTAAGAAAAATAACTCCGTATAAATAAATTACTGACTACTCAGTACTGCCCTAGCAAAAGTACTTCTATCCGTAGTACAAGGCCGGTTATAGAAATGTGCAAACACGTTGGATCTCTGCGACCAACCAGCTGTACTACGAATGATATCCAAACTATCACCTTTGAAAGCCGCTGCTGAAGTAGCTGCGTGCTTTGTACTATACGCAGAAAATGTTTTGGTGTCCACACCGGACTTGGCAAGACATGACTTGACCCAACAAGCCAGTGTCTGCGATGATGCTGCTTCATAGGGCTTTTTAAGTGTAATAAAGAGAGAGGGATTATCACCCCTAATCTCTTTAGTCTGGGACAAATAAGAGAGGATCGTGCCTGCCACGCAAATTTAGGGTCTCTCGGTCAGGAAGGGAAGAATGAATTCCCACTCTGTGTTCTGTAACGTGGTATTTTACCACGTTACTAGTTCTCGACCGTTGCGCAATTCTAGAGACTTCCACCAGACGGGAAGTCACTTTCAGTGGCGAGAGTTTTGTGTAAAGAGAGGGAAAATATGTTAATTGATTTTATTTGTTTTATTTTGAATTAAATCACGCGCCACCATGTTCCAATCCGAGGACATCGCCGAGGATTACTGGGACGCCAAGAGATGTCATCGGACTCCGGATTTCTGTCGGTAACCGAATTTTTGATGTGGCCGACAATGGAACCACAATCCAGCTATGAATTACGACGGAAGTGACGCACTTTGCTGAACACGAATCGGATTGGCAATTAATGAAAAATAGGATAAGAATTATTAGAGGAGAGTTACTATCCTCTCGAGGTAGTTTGTAACGCGAAAAATTGTTTTATATTTTATTAGGCAGCGCTAAGGATATACTATCATTTGTGATGATTAAGTCAATTGATATTAAGCATCGCAAGAATTTGTAGCGCATGCGTGTAAAAATTATTATCTGTGTCGCGCATGGCCATTTGATTGGAGTTGGTGGATGATGACGTTGTCATCCTCCCACCCCCCGCCCCCCCCCCCAATCATCTAATTAATCGCATTACCTACCTGTTGCCAATTCACGTGCGTTTTTCGAAATCACTTCCTGTTTGGTGGATATCGAAAGCGGACCTGCTGTCAATTTTTGTTGTGCAGAGGACGCCAGAAATTTATCAAGGACGCCATTTCACCTGATTATTTATTTTGAGGCTGTGGAGCATTTCGGACGGATTTGAGGAAATTTTTGGAGGTTTCGGGTGAGCGTGGTGGCCATTTCTTTTGTGTTTTGAAGAATTTGTTAAATACTGTGGGCAGAGATTCTATTTTTTTTTTGTTGGTGCTACGTACACCTGTGTCCTGTGGACCATTTGTTGGATTATTCTTTCAGAGAATGTCTGGCCACTTCTTTCAGTGATTTTGATTCTCTCTCTCTCATCCGAAAATTTGGTTAAATTCAGTTTATGTAAAATTTTGTTAGCTACGAATTTTAGTGAGGTTTTGCGACTTCTGTTTGATGAATTTGTGTCGTAAAACCTGGTGTTATGCCCCAGAAATACCATTAAATTAAGAAATAGTATTAGGTAATTTCTCATTGACCTGGATAATATGATGACACGCGAAGTGACACATATTATCCAAAACATGTAAAATCGAATCAAAGAATGTCAATGTTGTAATATAAACTATCCCGAATATTTGTGGATTAAGTCCACATATATTCGTCATAATGTGGATCACTGGGCTGCAGTGTCAGCACTTCGCCCCATCAACGGCTATAGCCTTTACGAACACCTGGGACGTCACCCGATGTTTCTCCAGGTGTAAAACAAAGATAGAATACTTGTTGCAATCGAATCCACGATGAAATATAAGCTCGTGAGTTCGTTGTCACTGGGTCAGTTAGTCAGGTTGTCGGACACAGACAATTAGTAATCCCATTATTCGTTAAGTCACTTTTCTTGTAATTCATATTGCCTGATATTTACGGCATTAATCAAAGATTATATTCGTTGAATAAATCGTTTAATCTTTAAAAAGTTGAATCTCCCTGAGAGATATTCATTTCTAATTATCTACAAGTGATCTATCCCTATCATCGAACCCAACCGCTCGGGTCTATAACATTTTGGTGGCAGCGCAATTTTGGGAAGACGGAGGCCTGATCAACCACTGTCTATCACTTCAAGATAAGAACGAGATAATATCTGGAGCATTGAACTACCTGAATCTACACTGACCGTCATCGCAACTACTTTTTATCCTCGAGGGAGCGAGAAGACTACTTTAAGGTAAACCAGCCAAAGATTATTTTTGAGGATTTTTCATAAACCTACCCTAGTACTTCAGTGTATTAAAAGGGCTAGTAGAACAAACTGAGGAAACCTACCCTACTACTTTAGTGTATCAAAAGGGCTAGTACAGAGAACTTACCCTGACAAAGAGGGTTACAGTCAAGGAGTAGTTACAATTCAAGTAAGATTATTTTATTTGCCCAAGAGTTAATAATCAACTATGTCGACTAATAGAGATGGTAGTCGACCAGAGCAATCTGAATTTGATTCGTATTCATTCACTACACGCGGAGTGAGAAGAATTTTATTCAATTCAGATGGAAACATTAATAGAAATGTTAATCTGCAACGGAGTCATAGGCCATCACTCCATCACAGTATGCTCACCGCGGATAATCAGCAGCAGGTTGAGGCCGACGTTCATCAGGAAAATGACGACGTTTTGCCAGATGAACTACCTGGAGCGGGGTTAGCAAATAGTACGCGAAGGAGAGAATTAAGAGCTCTTTCCGGTAATAACGAAGGAACTTGACAACCTCGACTAGCGGATCCTTCACAAGAGGTGCCTGGAAATCCCTTCGACGTGATCGAGGAACTTCAGGAGGGGGAAGAAGAAGAAGTAGAAAAGGACGATACACCTCTTCAGTCGTTTTCTACACCTAATGTGTTTTTTTGTGCAGGCTCAATAAGGGCAGGGAGTTTCATTCTTAATCCTGGTAGTGAAAATCGTGAAATACAATCTGATGTGAAACAATCGGCGGAACAACCACCTCGACGTTTCGATAATCTTCGCAACAATGTGGCCGAATTACACAAGAACATTGAAGAAATGGGACACCACCTAGAAACTGAGCGATTACACCGACAAGAGGTTGAGCAGGAACGAAATGATTACAAAGAACTCCTAGAAGATGCCTGGATACAGGAAAATAACCGGAGAAATCGCGAATCTGTGAAAGCACATCTTGATTTAAAGGTTGCACTTCAAATGGTACGTAATTTCGGTGGAGAAAATGCAGATAAATTAGATTGTTTTTTGCAATCAGTCGAGAGCGCTAGGAAATTAGTATATCCAGAGCTTCGAATCCTTCTCCTAGAAGCAATTCTAGGGAGTAAATTAGAAGGTTATGCCATGAAACAGATGAAATATAGAACAATTTCATCATTTGAACAATTGAAGGCTGAATTAGAATCACTCTTCGGGAAAACCAAGAGTCTCGTGGGACTTCAGGCCGAATTCAGCAAATTACAGCAAAGAGAAAATGAAGATGTCGTTAAATGCGTAGCACGCACAGAGGAGGTCACTGTTGACTTCTTGAATGGTCTACTCAGTCTGCACAGTGAATTCACTGAAAAAGAAAACTTAGCCTCTAAAAATCTCATGATGACTCTTGCTAAACTAATGTTTGAACAAGGGTTACGAGGACAATTGCAGATTCTAGTGCGTGCTAATAACTTCAAAACTCTTCATGGTGCATGTGCAGGGGCTATAGAATTAGAGAAAACCATTTCTGGCCCTCATAAAGGAAAAATAGGAGGAATTTTCAATACACAAAGACTCAACTGGAGGAAATAGGAATTCTATGGGTAAACGGTCTATCGGAACCTGCTTCAACTGTGGACAAGGAGGTCACCTTGCAAAAGAGTGTCGCAGTTCACAGGCACCACGTAGGTCATTACCAGTTGCGTCAGAACGACGCAGCGTCAACGCTTTCGGAGTGGTGTGTAAATATTGCAGATATTCAGGGCATGAGGCCACTGATTGTCGAAAACTGAAAAAACGTTTGGGAATTGCTGAGTCACAAAAAAATCCAACAGCATTGATTAAAACAGATGGTTCAAATATTAAGCACAATAATTTAAATCATAATGTAAAGAAGAAAACTGAAAAAAGGGATGAAGAGAAAGCCTTACCAGTCGGAGCGTATCAAGTCATGATGATAAAACCATCGAAAGGAAAGGGAAAACCCTCAAAATTTAATAAAGGACATATGACAAACCCAGCACCATCTGCAGAAATTAAATCACAAATATTGCTAACAGCAGACGAGTTGAAACAGCCTACATTATTTCTAGCCGATTCGGGGGCAAAAACATCACTCATAAGAAAAGATAAAATTAACTCAGGAATTAAAATAACACCTGGCTATCGAGTTCTAAGAGGAATATCCAATCAGGATGTACCAACCTTGGGAGAAGTAATTATCTACTTGAGAATTGGGCGAAAACACCTGGGACACACGTTTCAGGTTGTGCCTGAAACTTTCCCGTGCATTGGGGGAATTCTAGGCGAAGATTTCTTATCTTCACCCAGTTTAAAAGTAGAAACAATCCATGGAAAGGCTTTGGTCATCAACAGAAATCCTTTCGGCTTGTACCATGATAAGGAGCCTATAAAAATCAAGGCTAGAAGTGAAGTATTGCTTCAAGTCAATACACACAGTGAGAAAACCGGTATAGTTCAGAAAAAACAGCTGACCGAAGGTGTTTTTATGGGAGAATGTTTGACAAAGGCGGTAGATCGTAAAGCACTTGTTTGCATTATTAACACTAATGGAAGAGATGTATTTATAGATCCGCCAACAGTGAAATTGGAACAATTATTAACAGAAGAAATAATTATGAAGCTGGAGAAGTCGGGAAAACAGGATCGTATTAAATTACTGCATTAGAATTTGAGAATTGATCATCTAAATAAAGAAGAGAAAAATTTTCTTTTGGAGATTTTAGAAGAATACAACTCAATTGTGCAGTTACCGGGAGATTCTCCAAGAGTTACAGATCACCTAGAACATGAGGTCGCGTTAAAACCAGGCACAGCGCCAATAAGCATCAGAACTCATCGGTTACTAGAATCACAGACAGAAGAAGTTGATCGTCAGGTCAAAGAAATGCTGCAAAATGGAGTTGTACGTCCAAGTAAAAGTCAATGGAATGCACCTCTACTTGTAGTCCTTAAAAAAATGGATGCATTAGGGAAAGTAAAATTTCGTGTGGTAGTAGATTTCTGACGACTTAACGAGGTCACTATTGGCGACTCATTTCCCTTGCCTAACATTTCTGATATTTTAGATTGTTTGGGCAATGCTAAATACTTCTCAACACTGGATCTGGCGTCAAGATTTCATCAAATACCTGTAAAGGAGGAAGATAAATGTAAAACGGCATTTGCCGTTTGGCACACCCTATGGACATTATGAATTTAATAGATTGCCGTTTGGGGTTAAAGGAGGACCTGCCACATTCGAAAGGCTGATGAATTCTGTGCTGGCTGGAGTTCAAGGAATACGATGTTTTGTTTATCTAGACGACAACGTAATTTTCGGTTCAAGCCTAAGAGAACATAATCTAAGGCTAATAGAGGTTCTACAGCGTCTGAAAGAAGCGAATTTGAGACTGCAACCAGATAAATGCAATTTCTTAAGGAAAGAAGTCGTTTACCTCGGATATATCATTTCTGAGAACGGATTTAAAGCAGATCCTAGTAAAATGGAAGCCGTATCTAATTTTCCAGTTCCCCAATGTGAGAAAGATATTATGTCTTTCCTGGGACTGGCAGGGTACTACAGGAAATTTATCAAGGACTTTTCAAAAATTGCTAAACCTCTTTCTGAGTTATTAAAGAAGGACATCAAATGGATTTGGGGAGAAGGAGAACAAAATGCCTTTGAAAGTCTCAAGAAATGTCTGATCAGTGCACCAATATTGCAGTATCCAAACTTTGAAAAAGAATTTCTGCTTACTACAGACCCGTCGAACAAGGCTATAGGAGCTGTACTATCACAAGGAGAAATAACTAAGGATCTACCAATTGCCTACGCTAGTCGAACTCTCAACAAGGCTGAGCAAAACTACAGTACAATAGAAAAGGAATTATTGGCCGTAGTATGGGGTGTTAAGCACTTTAGACCCTACTTATATGGTCGGAAATTCACTGTAGTAACAGATCATACCCCCTTGAGGTGGATCCTCAACGTCAAGGACCCAGGATCAAGGCTCATCCATTGGAGAATACTACTAGAGGAATATGAATGCGAGGTGGTACATAAATCTGGTAAATTAAATACCAACGCTGACGCTTTGTGCCGCATTAACATCGTAACTCGAACACAAGCAAAGAAAAAACAAGTAAAAATTTCTGACTCCGTCGATGAGGTCATTACACCTGCTGACGAAGACATTCCGACAATATTGAAGGAATATCATGATACACCGATTTCTGGTCACCCAGGTATTAAACGAATGTACACGAGAAGTAAACAAAACTATTTTTGGAAAGGAATGAAAGCTGATGTACAGGACTACGTTGGGAGTTGTAAAAAATGTCAACTAAATAAGCTGGGAAAAGTCACGAAAGTTCCAATGATAATTGGGAAAAGTCCTGAAGTTGCATTTGAGCAATGTGCCATGGATATAGTAGGTCCATTGCCCATCACAATCTCAGGAAATAAATACATTCTAACGTGTCAGGATGCTCTTACAAAATTCAGCAAGGCTATTCCCATTCCGGACCAAGAAGCTAATACTATTGGTCGAGCCTTTGCAGAAAAAATAATTTGTGAGTACGGAACACCACAAAAACTACTCACAGATCAAGGACCAAATTTCGTGGGCGAAGTTTTTAAAAATGTTTGTAAACTTCTCAGAATAAAGAAAACACAGACTACAGCTTACCATCCACAAACAAATGGCATTGTGGAGAGGTCACATCGCACTTTAGCTGAATATCTAAGAAGTTTTATTGAGGAAGATCAAACGGACTGGGACATGTTGGTTATCTTATGCTATGTTTGCATATAACACTACTCCCCCTACAGCTACGAAAGTCACACCTTTCGACTTAATTTTTGGAAGACGAGCTGAATTACCGACAGCCGTCAAGCAGCCACCTCGTCTGACGTATTCTTACGATGATTTCGCTGAAGAACTTCGAGAAAGATTGCGAGCAGCTCACCGAGAGGCAAATGAAACCTTCGACAAAGTTAAAGGGCAATCAAAGTTACAGTATGACAAAGATGCAGAGCCTGTGGATTTTGAACTTGGAGATAAAGTTCTTCTCAAAAACGATGTTCTACGACGAGGACGATCGAAAAAGCTTACACAACCTTGGATTGGTCCATACGGGATCATCGAGAAAAATTCTGAGGTGAACTATACGTTTAAAAGCGGAAACAAGAAAAAAACACAAAGAGTTCATGTCAATCGACTCCGTCCATTCATAGAAGCATGACTACATGGACCCCACCATCAGGAAATATTATGTTTAGAAGACCTAAAATTTTCTTATCTACAGGATAAGAAATATATCATGGTACAAGCAAGGAATTTCACGTTTAATATTTATTTCCTCAAAATATTAGCTGGTGAGATTCTCAAAAAGAGAATCACCATAAGTTTTATCAACGAAACGAACGTGCCAGTTCCATCCAAAGAAAAAATCTGTCGGTGGACACCAGATGTAGTAAGAGCAGCCAGGATAGATAGTGGAATCATCTTTCAATTGCTGAGATACATGGCATGGTTGTGGAACAGGTACCTCACCGAACAGCAGCCGAAGATTGAAAATATCCTCCAGATCATCTTCAATGACCGGGAGATCCCAAAGGGCGTTGAGATCCTTTTTCTGCTTAGTTTTGCGAAAACGGACATATGCCTTATACCCGAGATGAACATACCCTTTTTGAAAGGGGAAACTGTCGCACTAAAAAAGCCGGAAAATAGACGAAGATTAGGACAAAAGAATTTCGCAACGGAACGGGCAAATATAAAAATTAAGGAGATGTACGAGCTCATCAAGAAAGAAAAAGTAAAAGCTTCATCAGCACGTCTACGATACGGATGCGGTCGTTGGCTTAAACGTGAAACACGAGAACCAAGCCGATTACCAACATTCTCTACTGCTTCAGAGCTACTTGGACATGGATTCCGAGGGCACAGTGCAGATCTGTGGTCTCCAATAAGTCCACAAACCAAGCAGGCTGGAAAACAATCCGAGGGAAGATGTCCAAGCTTACCACAGGTTGTACATCTTCCAGTAAAACGATCGGGACGTCCTACTGGTTCGTATTTCGAATCACTCCTTGACCTCATGTTGATGTTTTGGGTTCTCACTAACTTTTTGCTTCGGAATTTGGAAGCCACTGTGACATGTTGGGGAAAACAAGCAGCTTTATATAGCAAATATCTACATCAACAAAAATTGCAAAGCAATGAGGAACTGACACGTAAAAACTCAAGTTCAATTACCTTTCGTGTTTCCACACCATTCAATTTTACAATTTTTTTTTTTCAACTGCTCATGCTCGGAAGCATGATGGTTATGATACGGGGGAAGGGACACATAGTTGACAAGTTTGTCGACACTCCAGGAATTTATTTTGAACCAATTGGGAATGTACATTTGAGCAACCAGATTTGGTCTATGGCTGCAACTACGGATATCGCACCATGGCAGAGAAGAGCTAATCAACTTCGAAACCATCTAAACTACACAAAACTTCTTTGCTTTAGAGCAGGTCCATGGGGACATAACTTTCATCTCATCGTCGATCAATGGATTGCTAGTTTCACGGAAACAGCAGATACCATTGATGAATTACTTGGCTTAAAAATGAATAAGAAACGCCGAGGATTCATTGACGGTCTGGGTTCCGTAGCAAAATCATCAATTGGGACTATGGACGCTCAAGATGCCAAGGAAATCAATGAGAGACTTTTGCATCTAGAAAGCGGAGTAAAAGGGTCATTGGCCAGTTCCCGGAAACAACTGGAAATCGTCAATTCCACACTTCATCAATTAGCCCGGACGGAAGCCATGTTTCATAGAAATGAAAATATATTGATCAAATCACTTGCAGAGATAAACAGCGAAAATGAACAATTAGCGCATCGGCACCTGATAGATGAGCACTTCATGATCATACAGGCCATATATACCGAAGTAATCAGTGATGCTGCGAAGATAAAGAAACTTCTAACTGGTTTTAAGGGAATGTTGTTGAGCACAGAAATATTCACGGAACAGGAATTAGTAAACCTACTACAGCTGTATTACCAAAGGGGTTCAGTTTTCCCCTTGAGTAAAATATAGGAGGAATACATATGGTTGAGGAGATTTCAACCATTGGTGTACATGCATTTGGATTAAAAATTGTGACTATGATAGAAATGCCGCTGATCAACTTTCAGGTGTTCGATGTTTTGCTGACACATGGCATTCCGTTTCGGACAACGAACGAATATCACTCATTCTTGGAGGTGACGAATGAATTTCTGGTTATACACGGGCCAATGCAACAGTTCGTGCCAATGACCGGTGAACAATTCAAAAACTGCAAACATATAAGTGGACAATATCTATGGACTGAGACTCTTCCTATCCAAAAAAAAGGAAAAAACAGTCCATGTGAAGTACAAATGTACATGAGTCCAGAAAAAATGCTTTGTACCTGTAAAGCGAAGCACGTGAAGCTTCAAGGGCTCACTCTAATTAAAATGAGGAAAGACAACATATGGTTTTACATAGCTCCAGAACCTGAAGGAATAGTAGCAAACTGTGGTGACAAAGACGTTAGAGATGTCTTAGAAGATTCGGGGATTTTCAGAGTTGATCATTTTTGTGAGATAGTCGCCTCGGATTTCACTATCAGAGGTCGGAAAACACATAAAATAACCATCAATACCCATGTTCATCCGAAATTAAATTTGACATTGGATGACACCATGATCGCTAGACTAAACAAACAAAACTGGAGCATAAGTGACATCCAGTTACCGAACGTTGTTGAGAACATCAAGAGACTGGAAGGGCTTCAAGTTCAGCTGCAAGCGGAGAAGGAAAACCTGGAAACGGTGCAGAAGAACTTTGACTATCGAGAATTCTTCACACACCCGTCATCAATATTTACCGGAGTAATGGTGATACTACCAGTTGTCCTAGGGTTAGCCCTTTTCTGCTGGTGTCGGAAACCTTGGCCGAAAAAGACAACGACAGACTGTTGAGATGTTAAAAAATATCTGTTGATTGTATCAAATCAAAGTCTGGAGATGAAGTAGAAAATTCCTGAGAGTAGAAATTTTCTTCCCTGGCGGGGAGCGATGTTATGCCCCAGAAATACCATTAAATTACGAAATAGTATTAGGTAATTTCTCATTGACCCGGATAATATGACGACACGCGATGTGGCACATATTATCCAAAACATGTAAAATCGAATCAAAGAATGTAAATGTTGTAATATAAACTAACCCGAATATTTGTGGATTAAGTCCACATATATTCGTCATAATGTGGATCATTGGGGTCCAGTGTCAGCACTTCACTCCATCAACGGCTATGGCCTTTACGTACACCTGGGACGTCACCCGATGTCTCTCCAGGTTTAAAACAAAGATAGAACACTTGTTGCAATCGAATCCACGATGAAATATAAGCTCGTAAGTTCGTTGCCACTGGGTCAGTTAGTCAGGTTGTCAGACACAGACAATTAGTAATCCGATTATTCGTTAAGTCACTTTTCTTGTAATTCATATTGCCTGATATTTACGGCATTAATCAAAGACTATATTTACTGAATTAATCGTTTAATCGTTAAAAAGTTGAATCTCCCTGAGAGATATTCATTTCTAATTATCTACAAGTGATCTATCCCTATCATCGAACCCAACCGCTCGGGTCCATAACACTGGAGATTCTCGCCATTGAATTTAATTTCAATTTAGCAATTTCAAGGTCTCGTGACCTGCGAATTATTCTATCTCTAGTTTTTGTATTTATTTTGTGTCTGTTTCATTGATAATAACAACTCGAGTTTGGTGACTCAGTTGTTTGATATTTTAATTAATTCTGACTTCTGTGACTATTTAATTATTTATTAATATATTTATTTTGAAAACTTTTGGACTTCAGAAAAACCTGTATAAACTTAATCAGACGATTTGACTTTACCGATCAATTTAAATGTTCTGTAACGCGTAGTCGATTTAAGGGGATTTTATTTTATCATTTTTTTTATGTATCGAGATTGATTTTTTTTTTTATTAAATGTGGTTCTCCCCGACAATTCTTATATTATTTATTTTTACTGAGGATCCCAGTTGCATCCCCTTTCAGCTTCCGATTATTTGAATCTCTACGTAACGAACTACAGGAGTTATTGAAGCTGAGAGTGGAGAAGGATTTTGTTTACGGTAGTCATTCCGTTTTTAATGACCTGGCGCCTGACTAAATTTTATGATTTTATTTTTGGGGTATTTTGGTGCCAGAGGGCGGGCTAATGGACGAAGGGTTCCGTGCACCTTCGAAAATTACGTCGCAGTTCATATTACTCACTCTCGACTCTTGATCTGCTTCAAGATTCTCTCTTGAGGGGATGTAAGAGGCAAACAGCCAGATTGATCTCGCTTGACACCATTGCCACACCTCACGTGACAAGTTGTGGAGATGAGGAAATCTAGTACGACCCATGTTATTAATATAGGCAATAGCTGTGGTATTATCCACTCGAACAAGAAACTCACAATTCGATAGATTTTGAGCGGAGCAACAAAGAGCAAAGTGGACTGCTAAAAGCTCTAGATAGTTAATGCTGTAAAGTCTCTCTTCTACTGACCAGAATCCTCTAGCTGTGTTACCGTCACAGGCTGCTCCCCAGCCTGTGAGGAACGCATCGGTGAAAATAGTAATTCTTGGTCTCTTCAACTTGATAGGATTAGAGCAGTTTAAGACATGTGCTCTCCACCAATCCAGGTTTGACTGGAGAAAATGAGGGATCACCATCAATTGGTCGAAATTCCCTTCATTTACAATTAAGCATGATTGTTTAGCCCTCTCCAGTGATTCGGTATAAAGCACCCCATAAGCAGTAGCTGGAGAGATAGAAATTAAAGAGCCTATCAAACGAGCGAAAAACCTAATTGAACATTCTGTACCAGGATGGAACCGATCCAGCAACTCTCTAATTGCCACACGTTTCTCCTGAGAAATCTCCAGGTATAGTTTATTGGAGTCAACCACATACCCAAGGTATTCACTACGATCAAGAGAACTCGTCTCTATGTTGACAGCGAAACGTAGACTGGCTAACAGTTCGACTGTCTGTTGGGCATTTGAGTTACATTCTTCAGCCGAAGAAGTGATGCAAAGAATGTCATCTAAATAGATAGATGATACTAAGCTTTAGTCCGAAGATAACCCATCACTACTAGTCTCATTATTTTCGTGAAAACCTGAGGGCTAGTAGCTAAACCAAAAGGTAAGCAGGTAAACTGGAACAGTCCACTCCTGAACTGGAAACGAAGAAATTTTCTATCTTTCCCATACACCGGAATCGAGAAATAAGCATCTTTCAGGTCAACTTTTGCCATGAAAGCGCCTTGAGAAATAAACTTTATTACCGTCCTTATGTCTTCCAATTTAAAGTGAGGGGGTACTAAGAACTTATTAAGTTTTTTAAGATTGAAAATGAAACGCTTCGTGCCATTCGACTTGTCTATTAAAAAATAGGAGGAAATAAACTAACCTTCACAGGGGGTACAGGGCTCAATCGCACCTAGACCTAATAGCCTAAGTATCTCAATGACTTTCTCCTCTAGTTCAGAGAAGTTAACTATATCAATGACTTTCTCCGCTAGTTCAGAGAAAACCGGCTCTGGAGGAAATCTGGATTGGAAAGGGGGAGAATGGAAGGGGATTCTATAACCCTTCACTCACTCCAGAACGAAGGTATCTGTGCGGATACTTTTCTACTTAGGCATGAAGTGCCTGATTTTACCAGCCTGGACGCTTACAACTTCTTAGCTTCTTGAGCCTTGTCTGGGACTGACGAGGCTGGCATCTGTCTGTTGGGATGGCGAGATCTGTGATTGGAGAAGCTGCTGGAGCCGCTATTGCTCACGCGGGGCTTCCCTCGATGTTTTGTGCCTGCTTGTGGCCTCCTGAACTTGAGAAGCGGGCCTTTCGGGTTTAAATTGTTCTGCTTTTTTAATGGAGCAGGAGCAACTTTGAGGTCTTGGCTGAGCTTTGACAAAGTCTACACCTCCTTCACCTTGTCCGAAAGGTTGGACCCATACAGCTGCTGGTCTGGCGAGGTAGCCTCTAACGCATCACGGACCTGTTTATTAAGACTAGGCGATATGAAAGCTCTTCTGGTCGATGGAAAACCTCGCACCTGGGTCATCAATTTTCCTCCATCACAAAGTTTCTGCAGGAGATCCAGCTTGTCTATCTCATCATGCTCCAAAAAGTTAGAGACAGCTGCTCCCAGAGCAACCAGGGCAGAACCTGCAAGTTTCCGTGAGGCACAAAACTTTTCATCTCTCTGAACCAGAGCATCCGTTGAGATAGCTAAAATCTCAGGACTTAGCTTTGGAGCTTGAAATTAGCACTTTGAGGACGTGCGTGGATAATTCTCCATTAACTTATCCAGAGCCTCTTTCTCCAGCGGCTTTGTCAACCAAACTGCCCAGCGAGTTGCTAGCTCACCTTGGATAGATGTTTCCAGCTCTTGAGGTATAGATGGGTCAGCGGCCAGGACTTCCAACAAGTCCGGATCCAGGCTGGAGGTGTCCTCTAGATCCACAACGACAGGATCAGTCTCAATAGGGGTTGTAACCTGTGAGGCCTCTGATGGGCTGCTTGTCTCTGAGACGGGGGGTCTGGCATGTATTGGACGTGGTTGACACTCCTGTGTTTCCATCGTTATTGCGGGTGTCAGATGGCTCAGGGGCAGTTGAATTTTCAACATCTTGATTTTCCTTGTTTTCTGAAAAATTGCGACACAAGGAGAGGTTAGGACGTGAGTCGTTCCCTGAGGATATCCTCAACCTTCCTCGAGGCCTGGACGATTGTGGCTTTGTCACTAGGATCGAGCCCAAATCCGTTGCGGCCATTTTGCGGTTACACTTAGCATGAGCATTGTCGGGTTGCTGTACGAAGAGACGCTGCCGCTGAACATTTAATCTTTGAATTTTCCGAAGGATCTCGGCCTTCTCATCACGATCCTCATGCTTTCTCTTCTTATGTTTACCCATAATTGAATAAAAATACCTCAATATATATCACTCACTGGAAATTACGTGTGAACCACTCGCACACACACGAAACAATGAAAAGTTGGTAGGCCCCCGCACTAGTGGCGCCTCGACCGACTTTTTTCTTACTCTTTGGATTTGTGTGGCTCCAAAGCACTGGCGGGCTACTAGAAGTGTTTGAAATCTCAAAGACGAGGCTCGAATATAATTTGTTTGTATTGAGCCGTCGCTGCGCGGCTCATTGGTGATTCATCGTGGGATGGACTTCGGACGTACGAGCGTCTTATCGTAGGTGGAAATTATTGGTTGGAAGGGAGATCTAAATGGCGGACTTTGGATGTCGAGAATGATTCAACGGAATCCAAAAATGTCTCGCACTCAGGTCATCCAGATTTTCTTCGAGCCATTAGGCTTATATTTTTAAGTTGCGTTATCCGAAAATCATCGCGATTATTCGGGCATTTAACCGGTTGAAGGTATTATATTTTTGCATAATTTAAAAGGGGTTCTTACATTTATCGACGTTCGAATTGTGGTGTTATTGTCCGATGATTTTAAGTATGTGTTGAGACCCCCTTTTGAATCCTCCTTTTTTGACCGTAAAATATACTGATAATATAATAGTCAAATTAGATTAGGGTCCCGGGATTGAGGGAAGGGAAGGAGGTTAGAGGCCAACACAGCAGAGAACTTTGTAAAGGAAAAGGAGAGCAATTTTGATGAGGGAACGGAAGAGGGTCCAGAAGAAGACAGAAATGCTGCCCCAGAAATAAAATGACTACCCTGCCATTTTTCTGTGCCTGCCCCATCATTGTTCCCGGAATCGTCTATCAGCCCAACGGTGAGACAATTTTTCTACAGTTCGAAACTAAAAGTTGAATGAAAACAGAATAAAACATAGAAGACCAGAACAATTCAATTATTCGAGGAAAAAGCATCCTTCATGTACTTGACAGCGTTAGGTCTTTCGCCTGCATAACTCCACGACTGTGTGATTTACCTAATTGTACGTCTGTCCATGAGAAAACTTAGACCATTGCCATATCCACTTTAAAACCTTAGCAAGTGTAACGTTTCAGTCGCCGATTTTTGTGAATAAAAAAATGCTTAAGTTCGTACTTTTTTCCGAAGTATGTTAAACTTCGTCAGAAATTGAAGTCATATAAAAAAAACGAAACATCGGACTACCATAGTATTGGTATAATTTGGGATTGAGATGCAGGATCATGAATGTACGTGCCTAGAAAAGCGCAGTAGATCCGTGTGTCGTGAGGTGGGGCGGTACGTATTTGTTCGATGATTCTAACGGGTCTTCTGATCATTATTTTCGTAGTTTTAACGCAATCATCTGCAGGTAATTCGGACAATAACATCTTCGGGATCCAGGTGCCTCCGCTGTTGATATACCACGCTGTCGGCCACTGCAACTTTTGTGAGTTTACATATCCTGGCTTTGCACGTTTTGCGAGGAAACGTTTTGGCGTTAAACTTTTGGAATTGTTCATGTTGGCCACAGAAGGCCGCGTATTCAGCCGCTTTCGCGGATGGGCAAAATATATGACAGACTATATGTATTTTTCAATTTTAAGAAAGATTATAATTTTTTTTCATTACTGAAGAAATGAAGAGTGAAAAAATGAAAAAATAATAGAAAATATGTAATGACAAGCGTATTGCGGACGGTTCGCGGCCGCCACTTACGGCTCATTGACTAATTTTAATCATTTGTTGCGGACGGTGTATGAATTGTATCATTTATTTCCGAGGGATAAGTGATCACGTAGGTCGCCTGAGTCGTAAGCAATAAAATCAGTGAGGAAGATCCGGCAGAAAAAGATTATCAAAAGTGGGGCCTCATGAATTTGATTGGATTAAATACTGAGGTATACAATGGTTATCAATGTCAAGGCTTTGAAACTCTTTATGCAGGCATCATATCTCGAGGATCCCTTTAAATCTCGGGTTTTATTGTAGCGCCATACAAAAAAACTTACCGGTTCGAGGTGAAGGGAAAAATGATGAGCGTTCTCAAATAACTAATGTAGTGTGTGGTGCTGTTTCATGATCGACGTACGAGTACAGCTGACTGTGACAGGTCGTCTATGGAGGATGGCCGACGGTCGTTGACTCAGAAAACGCGCAGTAGGTCGGAAAGTAGTAGGCTTGGTAGCTGGAGCTGATGTCCGTGGCTGGCGAACTGGTGACTGGATGTCCTTTATCACTGCCGGACGTTGTAGCGGACACTGGGTCACTAAGTAGGTAGAAATATCGAATAAAAGGTGAACCCTTTAGGTGAGTTGACCGTAACTAGTCACGGCAGGTCCGACGGAGAAAGGATCTTATAAACCTCACTTAGTGGGGCCTATTGCGTGGGAGGAAGTACTGAAGTAAACAATGGTTATAGGTTAGGTTATATGAGGAATTAGCACACAAAGAGAAAGATACCCTTAAGTTTCCCTGTAAATATATTTCAAATTTATTACACTTCACTTGAGATACAGAATAGTAAAAAGGAGAGAATAATGTAAATGTTGTTGGTGTGTTTTTCTGACTTACGGTTGTAGAAATAAACGGCAGGAGGGCAGGGGTGATCTCTTGGTGTTTCCTCTTCGTAGTGGATTCCGGAGAACTCCAAAAGTATGCTAGATCCTCTCGCACTGGTTGAGTTGAAAACTGCTCAAACACGCTTCTTTAGCGCTGGTGATGATGATGATGTGAGGAGGTGTTGGTGGTGTTGGTACGCCTGAGTTGTCCACTCAGGCAAAACTTGGTTGCTCGCTAGCAACTCAGTTGTCCGCTGAAAGAGTTACCAGGTCGGTGCTAGCTTGACGAGAAGATTCCCTGAGTTGTACACTCAGGATGAGCCCAGTTGTACGCTAAGCGATTTACCAGGTCGGTGCTGGCTTGCAAAAATGCGGTCGATCTGACGCAGTGCAAAAAATCGAGTTGTTTACTCGATTTAGTAGCGATGAGAGTGGGCGATGCCATAGAGCTGCTTCCCAGCAGAGAGATTTCGAAGGGTCAGCTTTAATAATCAGCAGGGCCCGTCGTTAATAACCAAGAGTCGAAATTTTACTTTGGGCTCGTTGATTGTGATTAAAGTTGCGCACTCGATCTGGGGTTACAAGAAGAGTCGAGTTGTACGCTCGGCCTGCGCCCAGTGTTGACGTCAGAGGGTGGTCCTGCCGAGTTGCTCCCTTGAAGACTGGGCCTGGAGAGTTGAACTGGATGACGAGCAGGGTACCACTTGAAGATTTCGAGTCGAAGATTCAATTTACACTGACTGTATTTGGCGATATATACTGTTCTGGTGTGATTCCTCTACAGCCGTTGGCATTTTGAAATTTCGTCATCCAACGTTTTTTGAGGTATGGTGGAAGGCACCTTCATATGTTTAACAATGTATTCAAAGGGAATGTTTCTGGGCAAATGTACCCTCACCCTGACGTTACCCCCCATTTCTCCAGGTGCGAGAGAAGTTTTTGAGAAAGAGGCGGAACGAGCGCGCATTGGCCTCTCTCTAATTAATGTTCTTCTAATGTCAAAAGTGGCATGTTTATGCATTTTTCTGACGTTCATGGCCCATAAATTTGACACCTCCTTTGATGATGGATAACTATTGTTCATTAGAAGGCCCGCATGTCAAATGGAGTGGACCCCTTGAGGCTGGTGATGTCCCCTTATTTGGACAACAAGAAATCATCTGGTGAATTGTGCCAAATCCAAGAAGCCATCTCATAACTTTTGTGGGATATGGGGTGCAGGTGAGGTCATGATGCCGGCCAATCTCCTGTAACCAATGTGGGGAGGCACTCTGGGAAGATGTACCCCCCTATTGGCCTGTCTATTCTTTTGTCGATATCGGCAAATCCGTGGTTGAGGTGGTCCATCCCTAAATTGCCGACATTTTTAATTCTTTGGGGCAGCTCCCATCTGCGGTTAGCATTGGAGTATTGTTTAAGTAATTGGCCCACAGATTCAATAGAGGGAAGAAAATCAGTGAAAAGGATCTCTTTAGTTGTGCCTTTGAGCAGTTGTGTGGCATCTATTTAGATGATTCGTGGTTTCCAGGTGTTGTCCCCTTGATGGTCACTCCTTAACGCCTCTCAGGCCATAATGACGGCCACTTGAATAGGTGCTAGGTGGTCCCTTTTATTGTGGTTACCTCGCATAATCGGTATTTAGGCTGGACCTACCGACATTCCTTGCTATTATGTGGGATTTTCTCAAGCTTTTTTTGTTGTTACACCATGTTTTCCAGATATATTATAATTTTCACCGTAGTACCTGCGGCGTCAGCAACAACGTCATGGGCCTTCGTCTCAGTGGTATTACTAGTTTAGAGTCGTGGTTTCACGGGGTAGATACTGATAATAGTCCTCGTCGGAGGAATTAATTGACCGTGGAGACACCCTAGATCAGGGCTGGGCGAACTCTGCTCTGAGAGCAAGTTATGCTCCCGACCTCTATTAGTGCGTAACAAAGGGTAGACGAAAGCCCATTGTATCGGGTGATGGGCCTTTATGACCCAGGTCGTAAAGGCCCTTCTCCTCCGCTGAGAGCAACCGAAGTGGGGGTGACGCTTAAGAAAAGGAAAAGAGGAGAAGTGAGACTCGAGTAAAGGAAAAGCAGGGAAATAAGTCGATGAGGAAAATTTCAGTTTTTTTTCATTGCGTGCATTAAAAAATAATCAGATGTGCGATAAGTTTTACCCTTCCGGAGGATAAATTCTACCCGTAAAACCTCATCAGTCTATCTCCCTCTCTCTCTCTAATACAATATGTGCAAGAAAGAGGCAGAAAACGCAATTAGAACGCAATTTACCCCAACGGCCGGGAGACCCCTATTTTTTGAAATTTTATTCATAACAAATAACTTAGCCAACTAGTCGAAATTTTACATGCGCCATTTAATAGAAAAACCTTTCAAGTATTTTCTGTGAAAATGTTCAATTTTTTGGCGGAAATTTTCTCGATAAACGAGACTATTGAATCGGTGCGAGAAAATATTTTCTTGTGCTATCTTTGTTGATTAATAAATAATGTAAAAGATGCAGTAAAAAAAAAATTTAAGAGTTCACTGGGGAGACTATTTTATTGGCTTCTTATGGTTTTTTTCCAAATGGCAATAAGTGCCTTATAATTCGCGCAAATAATTGTTTATTATTGACGGAAATGCATCCCAAAATTTCTCTCAGTGTAGCATAACATTGATTTTCTGTAAAAATGTGGATTGAAAAATACGCCTACCACCTTCCGTTGAACAGCATTGGAAAATGCTATCTGAGAGTGGGGAAAATATATAATTAATCAATTAAGATTTCAGGATTTGATCAATTCGTACCGGTTGGAAATTTATTCATTTTATTTCTCCAAATTGAACTCAGATTTTAAGGTAATATGATTCAGAATTAAGAGGAATTCTCACATCAGCTTATTCAGAAAATTGTTGTTCAGTTTTTGATTTTTCATTTATTTTTTATGAATCGTGAGCGGCATTTTTCCCAATTTCACCTTTGCCAGACGCTTCATAGGACACTCCCCACCTTAGTACCTGTGAAGCCCCCTCTACTTCCCCCACGATGCTAGTACTAAGACCCTTATTATTGAAATGGTTTCAAACTTTATTGGATTTCAAATTCGAGTTTATGGCTCTGCTCCAAACTACCTGGAGATTGCCCATGCCTGCCCTAGATCACTCGCCCTAGTATATGAGTTCTGACGTTTCGGAATTCCCGGTGGAGCTTATGACCGTGCAAACACCGTAAACTATAATATTAGAAAATCATTATAAATAACAAGATTGCAATACTTTGACAAAATATGTCAAAATAAGAGGATTTTCTTTTTTTAAATTTACATTAACAGCAGCCGTGGCCGGAAATATAATATAGGGGATATAAAATCAGGTTATCATCAGGGAAAATTCTTCATATTGCAGCATAATTTTTGGAGCTTAACGGAACCCTTCTTCCAATACTCGGTCCAGTGGCACCAACGAGTGTTACCCTCCCCGTATTATTTTTTGTATTACCTTCTATTCGGATACTCACAGTAATTCTTTTCCATTGATCCCATAACTTCTTCTCTTCGTTCGTTGATGTTAGAATCACTACTTATCACTTTGTATAGCGTTTACCGGAAGTCTCAGACCAGCGATAAGGGTATCCTTTAGCCGCCCCCTCCCCCCACGATAATTTGATATTTTAATATTATTGAAATAAATTAATATTGTTGAAATGCGAATCAATTTGATATTCACCGAAGAAAAGGCCCTCGAAAAATGGAATGGAAAGAGATTGAGAGAGAGACAATATAGGCGGAGGAATAAATACACCGCGAGAATACCGTGCAGGTCCTTCCATTGTACCTGAGATTCGTGAACCTTCCTGTCTCCCTTCTATCACTGTTGACATGAGGAGTGAATCATATGATATGCAATAATGTGCGTAGCTACAGAATGGTAGCGGTGGCTATGGCACTTCTCGGGTTAAGTCAGTGATAGTAGGTGGTCAGTTGACGTGTGGTGCTATGTTGGTGATTCAGTGATCAGTGCAAGACCCCCATAAAAAATTAACATTTTTCTGTGTGTCCATTGTCCTTCGTGTACCAACATGTCAGGTCTTCGAAGCCCACACACCACCGCATCCTCGTCGTGACCCTAGATAGCATAGAGCGCGGTGTATTAACACCCTTAACTCCTAGCATAATTCTTTTCCCGGCTTCCAGATCCTGACATAGGGAACGGAAACCTGCACACTCTACTATACAGTGTAGACATTGGTTTGAGGGGGCTAAACTACACAATTATGATATGTTCAATATTCATTATTTTTTAATTATCCCGACTAACTCACTTACCGCCCTTCCCTCTTACTCTTTTTCAGACCCCACCGTAAATTTAAATGCGATTTTTCACGGCTATTACATCAATAGAATGATTCCCAGATTCAAATTACCGATGTGCTAATGATCACTTTTTTCAAAATCAAAAATAGGATTGGTGGTTGCCGATTGAACACTACTGTAAACAGTAGTGAACTTTTGGATAGGTAGTTGAATGTGGTGAATACATCTCTATATATCGATATTTATGCGTGTGTTGGTACATATTCTTTTTAGTTTCAAAAAATGGAATTAAGAGATTATGGTTTGGATTCAATATTCCTTAGAAATGAAAGTGGGATGCTCGTGAACTTGTGAAAGAAATATTTCATCGTCAATTAAAGATTAAAGGATGCCGATAATTTTTTTGATTATGAGAAATTTATGAATTTTAATGTGGCATCGAGAGCGGGAAATACAGACATCAAAAGTTTGAAAGTTAATGTCAAGTCAGGTTTTATTAACAACATGATAGTATTTAATAACTGTTTTCCGAGAAACATATTTCCACTTCAAGAAATGTATTAAAGGTACAAAATTTTTCATTATACAATCGATTAAAAGCAACCAATAACCAGTCAAAAGCATATAACAACAAAAAAAGCAATAATACAAAAAATATTTCTATTAGTGAAATAGAAAATTTTTCTGTTTCAATTTTTCCACCACCAAGTTTCTGCCGAATATTCCCACTACTCTTACCTACGCACAGGGCATCATGGGCCCGAAGGGGGTGCAGCCATAAACTTCATGACTTGGGACAATTTCGCCTAATGGAGGTCGGGAGCTGGAGTTGCTCCGAGAGCCGAGGTTGCCCACCTCTGCTCTAGAAGATGGATAAAATAAAAAATGAGTAATTCGATTTTTGCTTCCGAATGGAAGCATTGCAATCGTCCGATTTTTCTATTCTCTAATTTTGCCTAAAAATGGCGTAGAATGGTCTGAAACGTAAAAATACCAAGCCCGATGAGCCCAGGTTGCCGGGCTCTGCTATATATTGCAACGGGGTATTCCAATGTTCGATTTCGACCGTTCATCGGCTTAAGACTTCCGAACGAGAAATCAATTATTAGAAAGATAAGAGTCGAATAGGATTGATTGCAATTTTTTATTTTGATTTTGTTTTGATTATTTTTCTGTTATGATTTGTCAAGTCAATCGGTCACTGCTCATCTTGGATGCATCGCGGAAGTCTTTGCGGGATATATGCAGTCGGTCCACATGATTATTCTTCTGATAAAACACAAGAAGATTTAACGGAGAAATTGGAATTTCTGCTGAATTTGGGAACATTGTCGTTTCGCCATCAACCAGCATTCTCACTTGGACGCCTGGTCATTAACAGCAAGTTTCTTTAATGCTATATTCTGTGAAAAATTAGTTACATATCGTAATTCGAAACTTCAGAGGAAGGCTGTGGAGTGAGATAACGGTGAGCGGTGAATAAATTTGTTTTGAGAGAAGATTGTTGATAAGGAATTAATTTGAGAAATTACTAATTCACATTTGATTTGCTGGAGTCATTGTCCATCGCATATGATGCAATTTCCAGGAATCCCAGGTTTCTAGATTTTTCTTCGCCAGTTCGGTTAAATTATTGACATGTTAAAGAATGTACATTCACTTATTTTTTATATCTTATAAAATTTTCTTTCAACTGAGATCTGTGGTTTTAAGTAGTTGTTGAATTTCGACTCTTGTCTCTCATATTCAATCGAATCATTCACTTCCTCGTGAATTATCGATTACCTTTTGTATTCGCGATGTTGGAATCCCAAGGTTATGGATGTATTGTTTCCTTGCGATTTTAATCTGGCATTCATTGTGCTCTTTGAAGACACTAATTTTTCATAAATTTTATATTGTATTGAATTTTTAAATTCATAGTAATGAGATTGAGTTTGCAGTGTCTGTCGATACTCGAGTTTCCTATGTTTTGCCGGTAACCTTTGCGGTTACAATCGACGATTGTTCACGGTATCCCGAAGCATTTGCCTTCTCAAACGCTCAATTTTCTTGTTACTGTATTAATGGACGTGTTCGTTCCTCGCGATAAATGTAGATTCCTTCTCCATATAAATTCTGACTTTCAACGTACCAGCTGTTTCACTGACTGATTGTAAATTTTGACTTTATCATTTCTGACTTATCTTGACTTAGCCGTTCTGAGTAGTATTTGATATGTTGACTTGTGGTTAAGGAATTTGTTAGTTAAAAAAAATAATTATTTATGATATTGTTAAATTTATGCAGTTGCTTATCTCGGCGAGAACAGCGTGATCTTTGATTAAGAGAGTAAGACCGGGTTGTTTTTCCATCATATTGTCTTATTTGTATAAATTAAATTAGAAAATAGCATGGCTGAAAGAAGCTTAACATAGGAGGGATACCTCTATAGGGGTGACGTAGAATCACGAGAGCGACCGTTTCTAGATGTTCCTGCATCTTCCGAGAAATCTCATGTCTCGCATGTGGATATGACTATGCATCTTCCCGAACGGTGCTCGTGGCGGTCCGACATGCATCGCCATTTTGAGTAGCCTGTGCCCATCGCTTGTGATGGAACCTCGTAATTGGTGATTGTGAGTGTGGGTGGTCGGGGATAAGAGAAATTTGCCTGGATCGGATCAGCCTCCCAGCGTCCGAGGTGCTCAGAGATCCCGGCAGAGCAGCAGGCTAGTAGGACCTTACCCCGTGTCGGAATTCCCGATGGTAGGAGGACAGGACCGAGAGGCCTGGAAAGACCTCCTGGGGAAAAGAGAGTGCGAGTAACCGTGCTGCTGTCGCTAGTGACGGCGACCTCCGGCATGGAAAGGCGAGAAACAATCTGGGTTTCTCCGGGTGGACCACTCCCACTCTACCTAAGCACACCCGAAGCTAGCTCAGCATGTGGCATGTCTAGCGACCCACAACTCCCTCAGATAGCCGTAAAGGCCCCGGAGGCCCGTCTTGTTACACCTTCCGAAAAGGTCTGACTAGCGTCCAATTCACACACAGGTATGGACATTGGTCGTAAGGGACCATTTCCCTGGGCGAAATAGCCCGAGAAAATACTCACGCAATGTATTTTGCTTTCCAACTCGATATATGTATTTCATTTGATTATCCATGATCATTAGATATGATTTTCCTATAAACTTTTTTGCAAAAGGCTATTAACAGTTGTTTTTTATATTGTCTTGCAGATCAGGCAGCTGCAAATTGTTTCTATGGTGAAACCCACACAAATCAATTATTTGGAATTCATAGTAAGAAAGTACCATCACACCTCGAAAATGAGAAAGAAGTCATCCTAAATAATGGCGTGGTATATTCCAATGATACGACGCCAGTAAATTCCATCGAATTCCGCCACATTCAAAAAGGAGGGCCAGTACACTGCAATGGACACGCCGCTCGTCATCCTTCACCGTATTATTACGGTGATCTGTACAAAGTTACGAAGAAGCTCTCTAAATTTCAACCGCCCAAATATAGAAAGAGCGTAAACCTTGATGTGTCAGCAGAACGAGCACAAATTCCGAAACTGTCAAAAAGGAATTCAATAGCGGGTGATCACATATCTCCCCCCACCCTATTCGGAAATCAGGATCCAGTAACACCTGCGGGAAGTGGATATGTACCATCAGTCCGCAGCACTGAAATAATTTCATCGTGCATTATTACGGAGTGGGACGAAACCCTTATGCCTCCGCGTCGTTTACTAAGCCATGATTTACCTACCATTGCTTGTAAATATATTCCATTTGCAAAGGTTAAAAATGAAGTAGGTGTAGTGCGAGGAACAGTACGACGTCTTTCGAAATTACGAACGACGCGAAGAATTGGATTAAAACAGCCGCTGGAGTGCGAGGCAGAAGCTGATCGTGCAGGCAACGAGGCGGATATTGAAGAGGAGGTGGTTGGCGAAGGCGACAATATTGCCGATGAAAAAATGGCACGGCAACGACATGTCTATGAGACAGCTTTCGACTGTAAGGTCGAACGATCGGAAGACAATTCAGACGACGTATATCGGGTCACGAATTCAAATTCGAAGGACATAAACCGGCCATGTGCCGTGGCACAAATTACTGAACGATCGACTAAGCATGAATCTGAAAGAAAAGTACAGTTACGATCCCAACCGCTATTTATTCAAATGGAGTCACATTCATCAGTAGATATGTCAAGTCTTTCCCAAGGCATTGAATCCCTCCAAATAAAATGCTCTGATGAAAAAATACGTTTAGGTAGAACAGTTACTTGCGAATACAGTCCATCTGCACTATCGAATAATTTCCTAGCTGCCAAGTTCCATGATACTAAGGATCATATTCGCTCGAATATTAGGAAGGCACCTAATATACATCTTCAGTCGGATTCTCTTAAACTGAAACACATCGGCTCAACTAGGAAGTCATGGAAAATGAAACAATCAAAGCAAATCAATGATGGTATATTTCAGAACAAAAATGAAGCTAGGAGTTCTGTTTACGAAATCACTGATTCACGATTACGGGGAGAGAATCGTGAAAACATCGTCGGATTTGGAAGTAGGCCAAGACAGGAAAGACATTGTTCTCACTATTTTGTACCAAATTGGAAGACTATGGTGAATTTCAAAGGAAGAGCACATAAGATTAAGGAAAATTCTTCAAAGTCGGCAAAAGAACCGAAATCGATGCAATTTAAGCTACATTCAACGAGACGTCGGCTTGATTCTTCCAGCATGGAGAGTATGGCAACAAGCAGTAGTGGAGGCAGCATGGAGTCACTCCGCAGCAGCACTAGCGAAGACAACAGATCGACGAGCAGTTCTGAAAGCCGGCACAGTATTAGTTTGAGTTCTCACAGTTCTGATAGTGGTAGTACCAATTGGTTCTATCAGCATCGTTATCATCCACAAACATCATTATCTAACTTCCTCGCCTATCATGACAGTAAACTGCATATTCTCTCACCTATCTCTGATAAATCGTCCCAGGAGCCTGCTTCCGAAAACTCCGACAGTAATCGTAACTGTAATTCCCAGCAAGCTTCTCCCGAGAAAACAATGGGTAATAGCACCGCAAGTAGTACGGCAAATGTGAGCAGTTTCAAGGTAATACCGCCAATAAATACATCATTTAACAAGGGTCGTCTATTGCCAAATAAACATCTAATCAGCTTAGCTCTTCAGTCTTCATCTTCCGGAGACGCCGAAATTCAGGGTTCAGATAGTGGAATTTCCATTGAGTCACAGGGGGCATTCGTGAGCCAGCCCGTTGGCGTCCGTTCGGCCATACCACAAATGGGCAAGATCAACTCAATGAGTACCGACCCTGATCTCTCTGATTTGCCATTTGATATGCCAAAATTAAGGCGAAGACGTCTTCTTATCGAGCAAGACGCAACGACTTCAGGTAGTGCTACCAGTGTTGATTTTAGAGACCTTCCATTTGATATGCCAAAATTGAGGAGAAGATTGAGAAGCACTCAGACCACCGATTCCAGTGCATCACGAGCTTCGTCTAGTCTTTCCATAAGAGATACTGAAACCCCGGTTGTTTTTGGTGAGTAAATTCATCATTTATTTATGTAAAAAATCACGAAAAAATTTTGTGAAAAAATGGTGTCAACTCAACGTTAATTACAACACCTCCGAGGCAAAAACCTGGCACAACGAGTGAATACAACCGTTTATGAGAAAATGGTAATTTATTAAAACCATAGAAATACTTTTAAAACGCCATGTTTATGCTGGCAGCGTCAAATAAGACAATTTTACGCATCTTTGATTTCGATTGGAGAGTCGATTACTGTTAATAAAGGCTTCTTGTCATTCCGGCTCTAAGACAGTATATTACGGCTACCAAGAAAGAAATATATTACGGCTACCAAGAAGAAATCCAATTTGACTATAAGTCTTTCAATTGTTATTGGAACATTCAAGTTAATTAGTGAAAAAATTTTTATTCAAAATTCAAATTTGTATATAATATTTGAACCGATATATTAACAATTGATTCCAACTGTCAAAGCGGAGGTCAGAGACATCAAATTATTTGTTCAATTAATTTTGCATTAAAATCTTTGAATATTAAAGAATTGAAAAATTTTCAATTGAAATTTTCAATTCCGTTATAATATTTGTTATGTCAACAATGAGTTACTTGACACAATAATCGAATTAAAATTTAATTTGATTTGTCAGAACGATTTAAATAATATCCACCATGTTGTATCTGACGTTGAATATCAACCATATGATGCCCGATATCTCATATCAACCATGTGATGTCCACTGCCTAATATCGAATTCGCGAAATTCAATATCTAATATTTCATAGCTGACAATCATAGTCGCAAAAATTTTCAGAATATCTGTGGGCGGTTGATAGTTTTCTTTTATGCTACCTTGATAATCATAATTAGAACGACAAATTAACTCATGATTTTTAAGTTTTTTTTTCGAAATCATGAATTAATTTGTCGTGATTGCGAATGATTTAAAAAAAAAAATTTTAAATCATTATGAATAGAAACTAATAAGAAAGATGAATTATTTTTTTATTCTTTATCAAATCTGAAGAATCATTTTGAACTCGATACTTCTCTTTCTCTCTCTCTCGCATTCAGATCGAAGCGTGAACTGATCCCTACTCACATGACTGCGCGCTCTTACCGGTGATGCACATACGCATTGTATACAGGCTATCCCAGAAGTACATGCTGATCCAGAACCAGCATGTACAGGGAGTAATTCTGCGACCAGAAGTCCTTTTCCACTTTTGGATTAGAAGCACGCCCTCGGAAATATTGGGGTAATGAAGAGAGCCAATGACGCTACCGGGTTGAGCGGCGGTACGTCCGTGTATCCGCGTTCATGTGTGAGTGATGCTCCTTCCTGGCAGCGGGATACGGTTCACCGCTCACCCGTGAGCGAGAGAGACAATGGCTGATACTTCTCTCTCGCTCTCTCGCATCACTCCACGAAAATGTTTTTGCAAATATCTCGTAAACAATTAAGTTTTATGGATTTTTCCATTGATTATTATTAGGTAAATATAGCGTTGATTGGGTGGATCGGAAGTTTCAGGAAGTTTGTGAGGCGAGGGTGTGGAAGGTAACACGCGGAAATTATACGGCACACGAATGTTAATGTATTAAAACTCGCGGTCAATCTCAATGCGGTTACTTATTTACACTTTGATTAATGAGTTGAATTACGGTGATATACAATAATTGACTTTTAAGGTGAAGTACAATAAGTTGAGATACGCGATGATTTTACACGTTGAGTTACGATAATGTCGCGGTGAGCGTCGATAACAAAGTTGTCACGTCGAGAGTCGGTGATGAAGACAGTGGGGTAGTTTTTCGAAGATGGGTGGTGATTTCGACTGGTGACCGTTGACCGATGGGTCCCGATCATTGTCGGAGTTTTCCGATACTCGCTTTCATGAAAACCGCTCGAGTTTAGCTTAATTCATAAACATCATCTAATGGAAAAATGCTGTAGGCATTTTGGTTGTTTAAATAACGATTAAAAACCATCAAACCGTTTATTGCAATTATTAAATAAATAATTGGGCTTATGTGATTTTTACATGAAATTGTTTTGTATCAAATTCGATTTGCAACAAATTACAATTAATGGAAAAATCCCTAAAACTCAATTGTTTACGAGATATTTTCAAAAACATTTTTGTTAAGTGATGCGAGAGAGCGAGAGAGAAGTATCAGCCGATGTCTCTCTCGCTCACAGGTGAGCGGTGAACCGTATCCCGCTGCCTAGAAGGTGCATCACTCACACATAAGCGCGGAGCCACACGGACGTACTGCCGCTTAACGCTGCAGCGCCATTGACTCCCTTCTTTACCCCAATACCTCCGAGGGGATGCTTCTGATCCAAAAGTGGGAAACGACTTTTCGTACTCAGAATCACCCCTGTACATGCTGCTTCCGGATCAGCATGTACTTCTGGGACACCATGTATACAAAACAGTCAGCCTCTTGGATGCGTGGTGAACTGTTTCGAAGTAGAGTAAATATTCCATGGAGCAAAAAGAAGATACGATACCAAATAAGCAGTATAATAACATGAAATTGCAATTTTTTACATTGAATGGTGATTGGGAGCTTACAAAAATGAACATCAGAAATATTTTTTCAATTTTCGAGTGTATGTTCCATTTTATGAATTAAAAAACCTTATATTTCTATGAATGACAAAATGTTGTATTTCAATTTAAAAAATCATTTAAATTGCCCTCACTACTGTCAAACTTTTGACGATTGCACTGAAACCAATGTTTTAAGTGCCGCACATTCGCCAAAGCACAGCAGACTGATGCATGCGCTGTCTTGATATGTCGATGAATTTCTGGATGTTCAGTCTGCCTGAAGAAATAACTGCTGATTTTCACACAATTGTAATCTTCTAAATTAGTAACTTGGAAGGAATGGCCAAACACTTGCTTCACATATTGCAGTTTTTTTAAACCTTTCACATATATTTTCCGAGTATTCTTCAGAAAACTACGCAAATCTTTGTCAATATCATTTTAATGACAGTCACGAGCACTTCATAACATTTCATGACGATTTCGAGTAATCTACCCGTCGGTTACAGCATCCCGCATTTCCAGATCACTCCAGGCACATGGTGGTTTAAAGAGGATGTTGATGGGGGGAGATTCTTCGATATCTGGTGACTGTTGCACAGCCATTGCACTTAATTCTTTGACAATAATCTTTCCTCGTCTTCGAAATCCTTGCAAATCAACGATGAATGCCATTTTGTTGTTGTTGTTGATGAAGATTAAATCATTTCTGGCTGCTAGAATTGTTTTGTTCAGAGCTGAGGTGTGTAGTATCCCTTCCTGTGGACTAGTGCTTCTTCATTGGTCATTTCCACGCCCCATCGACATCCGATTTTTTTTCTTCTCTCTGCTTACACTTTACCATTAAAAAATGTGCTGAGAACCTCAATGGCCACAGCTTCCATCTCGTCCCGCGTCTCAAGATTTGCACTATGTATGATCCACCGTCAGGGGAGGTCCCACCCTCACAAGAGCTGCAATCTGGAGATGTTCCACACTCACTTCCTCCAGCTGCAGGTCCTCGCATGAATATGAAAAAATCGTTGTTTTTCACAAGGATTGTACGAACTCCAGGGAGTGAGAGATAGACTGGCAATGAGACCATCAATTGGTAGAATAGCTTGCCTCATATAGGTAATCAATTTAGGTACCGGTAGTCACATAAACCATTCCAGAGGTCTAAGAACATTTTCCAAAAAGCGCCGGTACGATATGCTTATGTCTCCTGCTGTTACAGCAGCCTCAACTGATGGATAATACTCATCCCACACTTCAAATTGATTATCGTTTGACATTTTGAAAGATAGTTTTCGATCGAATTTTATTTTTTAACAATCTTTAACGTAACTATTCAAGAAGAATGATATCTCATATGAACGGTATTCAAAAGTCAACTGATGAGATTTCACGAAAATGTTTATATGTGAGCCAAAATGTTAATCTTATTGGGAGGTGGAGGAGGGAGAGCTATGGGTTTCAGCGAAGTTATACACAAATACATCCATACTTGCTTTTTATTCAATAATATACTGTAACTTTGAGTGTATCAGCAACGGTGATAGAGACACAGAAGGCATTTAGCTATTAGTAGGAGGATTGAATTAAGCAATGAGGTCGACGTAGCAGACGAATGTGTACGATGATAACGTAGGCGAGTGATGCTTGGATCCTTCTTGATCACCTCGGGCAACTTGTCCCAAACCGCATCCACCGTGTCCTTGGCAATGGTTTTGATGAAAAGCTTCGGGAGGAATGTAATGTCCTGGCTTGTCAGTGCATTCAAATGGAAAGTTTCGCTATGTTTTCCAGTGATTTCTCCAGAGACCCGGTGTTATACTTGGTAACCCCTTTTTCAAACGTTCTGTATGTTCAAGAGCGCAATGGTACTGGATCGAACTTCCATCAAAGAGACTATGGTGGTAGACACACTTAAAAAGATTCTCACCTTCCAAAGGCTCCATATCAGGGTTGCCAAAGTCATTTAAATTCTCAATTGGCAGTTCAGTTTTGAGGCTTTGCTGCAGCCAGGTCTTCTTCTCTACACCTTGGACGTAAGTGTGTGAAACATTTTTAATAATATTATTTGCAAATTCACTCAATGCTTCATATTTGATATTTCCAGGAGTGTCCCAATGCAGTCCATGATAGTAACGTGGCAACCACTGGTTCACTTCTTTGTACTTAGGAAGCAACTGATCCCATTTATGTGGCGGATCCACTAAGATTGCCTCATGTGTGAACTTTCCATCACCACCAAGTTCCAGCGCGGATATTGCAAATTCTTTCACAACAAACTCGTTTCCAAAATTTTTGGACCCCTCTATATCAATGACAACTGCCATATTGCACAGGGGACCTTGGATATCTCTCAATCATATAACAACTACCACCGACTAGTTTGTGTGTGGATGGTATGATCATCTCCAGAATGTTGGAGGAAGTGGGGGGATGCCAACTTGCTCACGTTTTCATAAGATTAGTTTAAAAATATACCTATCTGATTTTATAGTGTCTCGTTGCAGAGAAACAGCAGAAACCGTTGAAAACTTCGACAATTATTCTTCCGTTGGACTTCTTAGTACACACTTTTTCATATAATTGAACTCTGCCTGCCCAGTCAGGTATTCTTTGTATTAATACAATATTCATCAAGACGGACTAGTGCAGACATTTTTGTAGATTCAAAGTTCTCCAGCTGCATGATGAAAAAAAAAGGAAGAAGAAGGGGGGATCTCTCCCTTGGTAAATGAGATCCTTATAGCTTGTAAGGAATCTTCTTTCCAGTGCAGAGCTCATTTTGATTCTGTGACGTGTGTTAAAATACTCTGCCTTTGTGATGTCTGTTAATGCTGACCAACCAACAACAACAACAAAAAGTAATAGGATTTCAACTTATGAAGTGATCACAATTCGTAAATTTATTCAAAAGTTGGAAACTTCGGAGAGGATGAAAAGGGATTTGCAACTGGATGCAATTGAGTCGATCACCTGGTCAGATGAAGAGTCCGAGATTGGAAGCTTTGCCGACAATGATGATGATGATGATGTTTGGGATGCTCCTACCCAATCAGGTCCGGACCCCATCTCACCTAATGTCGGTGAAAACGTGCATGATTCCCCAGCGAGTCCAAAACCAGAGTCTCCAGAGACTCCAGTACCTGAGGTCAAAGGCTTGGGTGGCTCTCTAAACTCATCAGTAGACGCAATAGTCATTGATCCACCCATCACCTACCTCGAGAAGATCCATCATCCCAGAGGTAAGATCAACAATAACGACACCTGTGAATGTTGAAATTGCATTACATGATTCAGCGGAGGGTATAGAGCCATTCGTTAGAGTGGGGGAAGCTGTCTGTTCGCCAGCTGATGATGATTTAGATGATGATGTGGAACCTGTTCGTATTTTCGTACCGAAGAATGGGAAGGTGTGATGTCTGAAAGGGCTATGAAGAAGCTCAGGGAAGTAATCAATAGTCACTACAAAGTGGGTCGAACATTCGTCACAATGGCAGATTCCAACCAACCTAATTTTCTGTCCTCATGGGAATATTTACTTTCATTCAATGGGAACTTTCAAACATTCCAAGCGATTATCAGCCATTATAAAAATCTATCCAGAGGTAAATTTATAACAAAATTCTATCATCTTCTCCATTGGATAACTCAATTATTAATTTCTTTAATTTTTTATCTGAGGGAAAATTATACCCTCGAGTTGCAATTTTGTTGATGTCATCGAGATCCAGGGCTGGATTCGCCATCTTGATTATTGTTTCTCTGCTCGATTCACTTCGTCTTAGCAAATTTCGTGTGACTACAGTTATAGGTTGGAGACTGAATGACGAATTAGTCGATTTACTACAACTACTTATAGGCTCTTTGCGACTGGAGAGGGAACGCAATTATCATGTAGAATTTTAATCGAAAAACAATTCTGAGAACAGTAGGAAATCAACATCCAACGGTTAAATTTTTCGCAGAAACTCAACCGTTTGCAATTTCTAGGAATTGAAAGGAGGCTGGAATAAATGGAACCAACTAAAACTTTATGACTCATTGAACCACTAACGAGAGAGACGGTGAGAGAGGGAGAGAGAGGGAGAGAGGGAGAGAGGGAGAGCGGGAGGGAGAGAGGGAGAGAGGGAGAGAGGGAGAGAGGGAGAGGGAGAGAGGAAGAGAAAGAGAGAGAGAGAGAGAGCGAGAGAGATATGCTCTCGCATGTGTTATTTGGAATATTTTTTTATCGATGATTTTTTTATTGAATTCGGAAGTTCCGCGACTTCTGCTTGATAATTTTCGTCGCGGTAAAAAGTCGAACCTCGCCATTGAGTTGTATTTACATTTTCTCTCTGCTTTGCGTGTAGTCTGTATATTTTGAGCGTTCGAGATCATGTATACGTATCGATTTTCGCCTCAGTTTCTTGAAAATTATTTCTTATAAAACTTTGTGACTTTTCCGACTTAGCAATTGAGTCCCGTAACTCAGTTGTTCAATATTTATTTATTCACATGTTGTAACGTGACATTTTCACGGGGAATGGAAAATGCCCATTACCTTCGCCCTACTTCCCCTGAGCCTAATAAAACCTGCTAAAATTTAACCTTACTAGCGTATATGGCGCGCTATGCGCGCCAAATCGTCCACGTATGGGGTGCTATCATTGGAATATATATATTTATATTCACGGTTATTTCCAATATAATATATACATGTATAGAATTTCAAAAAGAAGAAAGAAAAAAGTCTAAAAATTTATATAAAAAAAAACTAAT